>NW_027017539.1:0-69102 GCF_036013445.1 Caloenas nicobarica
CTGTCGGGCTCTGTCGGGCCCTGTCGGGCTCTGTCAGGCCCTGTCGGGCTCTGTCGGGTTCTGTCGGGCTCTGTCGGGTTCTGTCGGGCTCTGTTGGGCTCTGTCGGGCTCTGTCAGGCCATATCGGGCTCTGTCGGGCTCTGTCGGGCTCTGTCGGGCCCTGTCGGGCTCTGTCGGGCTCTACTGGGCCCTGTCGGGCCCTGTCGGGCTCTGTCGGGCTCTGTCGGGCTCTGTCGGGCCCTGTCGGTCTCTGTTGGGCTCTGTCGGGCTCTGTCGGGCTCGACGGGGCCCTGTCGGGCTCTGTCGGGCTCTGTCGGGCTCTGACGGGTTCTGTCGGGCTCTGTCGGGCTCTGTCGGGCTCTACTGGGCCCTGTCGGGCCCTGTCGGGCCCTGTCGGGCTCTGTCGGGCTCTGTCGGTCCCTGTCGGGCTCTGTCGGGCTCTGTCGGGCTCTGTCGGGCTCTACTGGGCCCTCTCGGGCCCTGTCGGGCTCTGTCGGGCTCTGTCGGGCTCTGTCGGGCTCTACTGGGCTCTGTCGGGCTCTGTTGGGCTCTGTCGGTCTCTGTCGGGCTCTGTCGGGCTCTACTGGGCCCTGTCGGGCTCTGTCGGGCTCTGTCGGGCCCTGTCGGGCTCTGTCGGGCTCTGTCGGGCTCTGTCGGGCCCTGTCGGGCTCTGTCGGGCCCTGTCGGGTCCTGTCGGGCTCTGTCGGGCTCTGTCGGGCTCTGTCGGGCTCTGTCGGGCTCTGTCGGGCTCTACTGGGCCCTGTCGGGCTCTGTCGGGCTCTGTCGGGCTCTGTCGGGCACTGTCGGGCCCTGTCGGGCTCTGTCGGGCTCTACTGGGCCCTGTCGGGCTCTGTCGGGCTCTGTCGGGCTCTGTCGGGCCTGTCGGGCTCTGTCGGGCTCTGTCGGACTCTGTCGGGCTCTACTGGGCCCTGTCGGGCTCTGTCGGGCTCTGTCGGGCTCTGTCGGGCTCTACTGGGCCCTGTCGGGTTCTTTCGGGCTCTGTCGGGCTCTGTCGGTCTCTACTGGGCCCTGTCGGGCCCTGTCGGGCTCTGTCGGGCTCTGTCGGGCTCTGTCGGGCCATATCGGGCTCTGTCGGGCTCTGTCGGGCTGTGTCGGGCTCTGTCGGGCTCTACTGGGCTCTACTGGGCTCTGTCGGGCTCTATCGGGCTCTGTCGGGCTCTACTGGGCCCTGTCGGGCCCTGTCGGGCTCTGTCGGGCTCTGTCGGGCTCTGTCGGGCTCTACTGGGCCCTGTCGGGCTCTGTCGGGCTCTGTCGGGCCCTGTCGGGCTCTGTCGGGCTCTGTCGGGCCCTGTCGGGCTCTGTCGGGCTCTGTCGGGCTCTACTGGGCCCTGTCGGGCCCTGTCGGGCTCTGTCGGGCTCTGTCGGGCTCTACTGGGCTCTGTCGGGCCCTGTCGGGCCCTGTCGGGCCCTGTCGGGTTCTGTCGGGCTCTGTCGGGCTCTGTCGGTCTCAACTGGGCCCTGTCGGGCCCTGTCGGGCTCAGTCGGGCTCTGTCGGGCTCTGTCGGGCCATATCGGGCTCTGTCGGGCTCTGTCGGGCCCTGTCGGGCTCTGTCGGGCTCTACTGGGCCCTGTCGGGCCCTGTCGGGCTCTGTCGGGCTCTGTCGGGCTCTGTCGGGCCCTGTCGGGCTCTGTCGGGCCCTGTCGGGCTCTGTCGGGCCCTGTCGGGCTCTGTCGGGCTCTGACGGGTTCTGTCGGGCTCTGTCGGGCTCTGTCGGGCTCTACTGGGCCCTGTCGGGCCCTGTCGGGCCCTGTCGGGCTCTGTCGGGCTCTGTCGGGCCCTGTCGGGTTCTGTCGGGCTCTGTCGGGCTCTACTGGGCCCTGTCGGGCCCTGTCGGGCTCTGTCGGGCTCTGTCGGGCTCTACTGGGCTCTGTCGGGCCCTGTCGGGCCCTGTCGGGCTCTGTCGGGCCCTGTCGGGCCCTGTCGGGCCCTGTCGGGCTCTGTCGGGCTCTGTCGGGCTCTACTGGGCCCTGTCGGGCCCTGTCGGGCTCTGTCGGGCTCTGTCGGGCTCTGTCGGGCCCTGTCGGGCTCTGTCGGGTTCTGTCGGGCTCTGTCGGGCTCTGTCGGGCTCTACTGGGCTCTGTCGGGCCCTGTCGGGCTCTGTCGGGCTCTGTCGGGCTCTGTCAGGCCATATCGGGCTCTGTCGGGCTCTGTCGGGCTCTGTCGGGCCCTGTCGGGCTCTGTTGGGCTCTACTGGGCCCTGTCGGGCCTTGTCGGGCTCTGTCGGGCTCTGTCGGGCTCTGTCGGGCCCTGTCGGTCTCTGTCGGGCTCTGTCGGGCTCTTTCGGGCTCTACTGGGCCCTGTCGGGCTCTGTCGGGCTCTGTCAGGCCCTGTCGGGCTCTGTCGGGCTCTGTCGGGCTCTGTCGGGCTCTACTGGGCCCTGTCGGGCCCTGTCGGGCTCTGTCGGGCTCTGTCGGGCCCTGTTCGGGCCCTGTCGGGCTCTGTCGGGCTCTGTCGGGCTCTACTGGGCTCTGTCGGGCTCTGTTGGGCTCTGTCGGGCTCTGTCGGGCTCTGTCGGGCTCTACTGGGCCCTGTCGGGCTCTGTCGGGCTCTGTCGGGCCCTGTCGGGCTCTGTCGGGCTCTGTCGGGCTCTGTCGGGCCCTGTCGGGCTCTGTCGGGCCCTGTCGGGTCCTGTCGGGCTCTGTCGGGCCCTGTCGGGCTCTGTCGGGCTCTACTGGGCCCTGTCGGGCCCTGTCGGGCTCTGTCGGGCTCTGTCGGGCTCTGTCGGGCCCTGTCGGTCTCTGTTGGGCTCTGTCGGGCTCTGTCGGGCTCGACGGGGCCCTGTCGGGCTCTGTCGGGCTCTGTCGGGCTCTGACGGGTTCTGTCGGGCTCTGTCGGGCTCTGTCGGGCTCTACTGGGCCCTGTCGGGCCCTGTCGGGCCCTGTCGGGCTCTGTCGGGCTCTGTCGGTCCCTGTCGGGCTCTGTCGGGCTCTGTCGGGCTCTGTCGGGCTCTACTGGGCCCTCTCGGGCCCTGTCGGGCTCTGTCGGGCTCTGTCGGGCTCTGTCGGGCTCTACTGGGCTCTGTCGGGCTCTGTTGGGCTCTGTCGGTCTCTGTCGGGCTCTGTCGGGCTCTACTGGGCCCTGTCGGGCTCTGTCGGGCTCTGTCGGGCCCTGTCGGGCTCTGTCGGGCTCTGTCGGGCTCTGTCGGGCCCTGTCGGGCTCTGTCGGGCCCTGTCGGGTCCTGTCGGGCTCTGTCGGGCTCTGTCGGGCTCTGTCGGGCTCTGTCGGGCTCTGTCGGGCTCTACTGGGCCCTGTCGGGCTCTGTCGGGCTCTGTCGGGCTCTGTCGGGCACTGTCGGGCCCTGTCGGGCTCTGTCGGGCTCTACTGGGCCCTGTCGGGCTCTGTCGGGCTCTGTCGGGCTCTGTCGGGCCTGTCGGGCTCTGTCGGGCTCTGTCGGACTCTGTCGGGCTCTACTGGGCCCTGTCGGGCTCTGTCGGGCTCTGTCGGGCTCTGTCGGGCTCTACTGGGCCCTGTCGGGTTCTTTCGGGCTCTGTCGGGCTCTGTCGGTCTCTACTGGGCCCTGTCGGGCCCTGTCGGGCTCTGTCGGGCTCTGTCGGGCTCTGTCGGGCCATATCGGGCTCTGTCGGGCTCTGTCGGGCTGTGTCGGGCTCTGTCGGGCTCTACTGGGCTCTACTGGGCTCTGTCGGGCTCTATCGGGCTCTGTCGGGCTCTACTGGGCCCTGTCGGGCCCTGTCGGGCTCTGTCGGGCTCTGTCGGGCTCTGTCGGGCTCTACTGGGCCCTGTCGGGCTCTGTCGGGCTCTGTCGGGCCCTGTCGGGCTCTGTCGGGCTCTGTCGGGCCCTGTCGGGCTCTGTCGGGCTCTGTCGGGCTCTACTGGGCCCTGTCGGGCCCTGTCGGGCTCTGTCGGGCTCTGTCGGGCTCTACTGGGCTCTGTCGGGCCCTGTCGGGCCCTGTCGGGCCCTGTCGGGTTCTGTCGGGCTCTGTCGGGCTCTGTCGGTCTCAACTGGGCCCTGTCGGGCCCTGTCGGGCTCAGTCGGGCTCTGTCGGGCTCTGTCGGGCCATATCGGGCTCTGTCGGGCTCTGTCGGGCCCTGTCGGGCTCTGTCGGGCTCTACTGGGCCCTGTCGGGCCCTGTCGGGCTCTGTCGGGCTCTGTCGGGCTCTGTCGGGCCCTGTCGGGCTCTGTCGGGCCCTGTCGGGCTCTGTCGGGCCCTGTCGGGCTCTGTCGGGCTCTGACGGGTTCTGTCGGGCTCTGTCGGGCTCTGTCGGGCTCTACTGGGCCCTGTCGGGCCCTGTCGGGCCCTGTCGGGCTCTGTCGGGCTCTGTCGGGCCCTGTCGGGTTCTGTCGGGCTCTGTCGGGCTCTACTGGGCCCTGTCGGGCCCTGTCGGGCTCTGTCGGGCTCTGTCGGGCTCTACTGGGCTCTGTCGGGCCCTGTCGGGCCCTGTCGGGCTCTGTCGGGCCCTGTCGGGCCCTGTCGGGCCCTGTCGGGCTCTGTCGGGCTCTGTCGGGCTCTACTGGGCCCTGTCGGGCCCTGTCGGGCTCTGTCGGGCTCTGTCGGGCTCTGTCGGGCCCTGTCGGGCTCTGTCGGGTTCTGTCGGGCTCTGTCGGGCTCTGTCGGGCTCTACTGGGCTCTGTCGGGCCCTGTCGGGCTCTGTCGGGCTCTGTCGGGCTCTGTCAGGCCATATCGGGCTCTGTCGGGCTCTGTCGGGCTCTGTCGGGCCCTGTCGGGCTCTGTTGGGCTCTACTGGGCCCTGTCGGGCCTTGTCGGGCTCTGTCGGGCTCTGTCGGGCTCTGTCGGGCCCTGTCGGTCTCTGTCGGGCTCTGTCGGGCTCTTTCGGGCTCTACTGGGCCCTGTCGGGCTCTGTCGGGCTCTGTCAGGCCCTGTCGGGCTCTGTCGGGCTCTGTCGGGCTCTGTCGGGCTCTACTGGGCCCTGTCGGGCCCTGTCGGGCTCTGTCGGGCTCTGTCGGGCCCTGTTCGGGCCCTGTCGGGCTCTGTCGGGCTCTGTCGGGCTCTACTGGGCTCTGTCGGGCTCTGTTGGGCTCTGTCGGGCTCTGTCGGGCTCTGTCGGGCTCTACTGGGCCCTGTCGGGCTCTGTCGGGCTCTGTCGGGCCCTGTCGGGCTCTGTCGGGCTCTGTCGGGCTCTGTCGGGCCCTGTCGGGCTCTGTCGGGCCCTGTCGGGTCCTGTCGGGCTCTGTCGGGCTCTGTCGGGCTCTGTCGGGCTCTGTCGGGCTCTGTCGGGCTCTACTGGGCCCTGTCGGGCTCTGTCGGGCTCTGTCGGGCTCTGTCGGGCACTGTCGGGCCCTGTCGGGCTCTGTCGGGCTCTACTGGGCCCTGTCGGGCTCTGTCGGGCTCTGTCGGGCTCTGTCGGGCCTGTCGGGCTCTGTCGGGCTCTGTCGGACTCTGTCGGGCTCTACTGGGCCCTGTCGGGCTCTGTCGGGCTCTGTCGGGCTCTGTCGGGCTCTACTGGGCCCTGTCGGGTTCTTTCGGGCTCTGTCGGGCTCTGTCGGTCTCTACTGGGCCCTGTCGGGCCCTGTCGGGCTCTGTCGGGCTCTGTCGGGCTCTGTCGGGCCATATCGGGCTCTGTCGGGCTCTGTCGGGCTGTGTCGGGCTCTGTCGGGCTCTACTGGGCTCTACTGGGCTCTGTCGGGCTCTGTCGGGCTCTGTCGGGCTCTACTGGGCCCTGTCGGGCCCTGTCGGGCTCTGTCGGGCTCTGTCGGGCTCTGTCGGGCTCTACTGGGCCCTGTCGGGCTCTGTCGGGCTCTGTCGGGCCCTGTCGGGCCCTGTCGGGCTCTGTCGGGCCCTGTCGGGCTCTGTCGGGCTCTGTCGGGCTCTACTGGGCCCTGTCGGGCCCTGTCGGGCTCTGTCGGGCTCTGTCGGGCTCTACTGGGCTCTGTCGGGCCCTGTCGGGCCCTGTCGGGCCCTGTCGGGTTCTGTCGGGCTCTGTCGGGCTCTGTCGGTCTCAACTGGGCCCTGTCGGGCCCTGTCGGGCTCAGTCGGGCTCTGTCGGGCTCTGTCGGGCCATATCGGGCTCTGTCGGGCTCTGTCGGGCCCTGTCGGGCTCTGTCGGGCTCTACTGGGCCCTGTCGGGCCCTGTCGGGCTCTGTCGGGCTCTGTCGGGCTCTGTCGGGCCCTGTCGGGCTCTGTCGGGCCCTGTCGGGCTCTGTCGGGCCCTGTCGGGCTCTGTCGGGCTCTGACGGGTTCTGTCGGGCTCTGTCGGGCTCTGTCGGGCTCTACTGGGCCCTGTCGGGCCCTGTCGGGCCCTGTCGGGCTCTGTCGGGCTCTGTCGGGCCCTGTCGGGTTCTGTCGGGCTCTGTCGGGCTCTACTGGGCCCTGTCGGGCCCTGTCGGGCTCTGTCGGGCTCTGTCGGGCTCTACTGGGCTCTGTCGGGCCCTGTCGGGCCCTGTCGGGCCCTGTCGGGCTCTGTCGGGCTCTGTCGGGCTCTACTGGGCCCTGTCGGGCCCTGTCGGGCTCTGTCGGGCTCTGTCGGGCTCTGTCGGGCCCTGTCGGGCTCTGTCGGGTTCTGTCGGGCTCTGTCGGGCTCTGTCGGGCTCTACTGGGCTCTGTCGGGCCCTGTCGGGCTCTGTCGGGCTCTGTCGGGCTCTGTCAGGCCATATCGGGCTCTGTCGGGCTCTGTCGGGCTCTGTCGGGCCCTGTCGGGCTCTGTTGGGCTCTACTGGGCCCTGTCGGGCCTTGTCGGGCTCTGTCGGGCTCTGTCGGGCTCTGTCGGGCCCTGTCGGTCTCTGTCGGGCTCTGTCGGGCTCTTTCGGGCTCTACTGGGCCCTGTCGGGCTCTGTCGGGCTCTGTCAGGCCCTGTCGGGCTCTGTCGGGCTCTGTCGGGCTCTGTCGGGCTCAACTGGGCCCTGTCGGGCCCTGTCGGGCTCTGTCGGGCTCTGTCGGGCCCTGTTCGGGCCCTGTCGGGCTCTGTCGGGCTCTGTTGGGCTCTGTCGGGCTCTGTCGGGCTCTACTGGGTCCTGTCGGGCTCTGTCGGGCTCTGTCGGGCCCTGTCGGGCTCTGTCGGGCTCTGTCGGGCTCTGTCGGGCTCTACTGGGCCCTGTCGGGCTCTGTCGGGCTCTGTCGGGCCCTGTCGGGCTCTGTCGGGCTCTGTCGGGCTCTGTCGGGCTCTGTCGGGCTCTACTGGGCCCTGTCGGGCGCTGTCGGGCTCTGTCGGGCCCTGTCGGGCTCTGTCGGGCTCTGTCGGGCTCTGTCGGGCTCTACTGGGCCCTGTCGGGATCTGTCGGGCTCTGTCGGGCCCTGTCGGGCTCTGACGGGTTCTGTCGGGCTCTGTCGGGCTCTGTCGGGCTCTACTGGGCCCTGTCGGGCCCTGTCGGGCTCTGTCGGGCTCTTTCGGGCCCTGTCGGGCTCTGTCGGGCTCTGTCGGGCTCTACTGGGCCCTGTCGGGCCCTGTCGGGCTCTGTCGGGCTCTGTCGGGCTCTACTGGGCCCTGTCGGGATCTGTCGGGCTCTGTCGGGCCCTGTCGGGCTCTGTCGGGCTCTACTGGGCCCTGTCGGGCTCTGTCGGGCTCTGTCGGGCTCTGTCGGGCCTGTCGGGCTCTGTCGGGCTCTGTCGGGCTCTACTGGGCCCTGTCGGGCTCTGTCGGGCTCTGTCGGGCTCTGTCGGGCTCTACTGGGCCCTGTCGGGTTCTGTCGGGCTCTGTCGGGCTCTGTCGGTCTCTACTGGGCCCTGTCGGGCCCTGTCGGGCTCTGTCGGGCTCTGTCGGGCTCTGTCGGGCCATATCGGGCTCTGTCGGGCTCTGTCGGGCTCTGTCGGGCCCTGTCGGGCTCTGTCGGGCTCTACTGGGCCCTGTTCGGGCCCTGTCGGGCTCTGTCGGGCTCTGTCGGGCTCTGTCGGGCTCTACTGGGCCCTGTCGGGCTCTGTCGGGCTCTGTCGGGCCCTGTCGGGCTCTGTCGGGCTCTGACGGGTTCTGTCGGGCTCTGTCGGGCTCTGTCGGGCTCTACTGGGCCCTGTCGGGCCCTGTCGGGTCCTGTCGGGCTCTGTCGGGCTCTGTCGGGCCCTGTCGGGCTCTGTCGGGCTCTGTCGGGCTCTACTGGGCCCTGTCGGGCCCTGTCGGGCTCTGTCGGGCTCTGTCGGGCTCTACTGGGCTCTGTCGGGCCCTGTCGGGCCCTGTCGGGCCCTGTCGGGCTCTGTCGGGCTCTGTCGGGCTCTACTGGGCCCTGTCGGGCCCTGTCGGGCTCTGTCGGGCCCTGTCGGGCTCTGTCAAGCCCTGTCGGGCTCTGTCGGGTTCTGTCGGGCTCTGTCGGGTTCTGTCGGGCTCTGTCGGGCTCTGTCGGGCTCTGTCAGGCCATATCGGGCTCTGTCGGGCTCTGTCGGGCTCTGTCGGGCCCTGTCGGGCTCTGTCGGGCTCTGTCGGGCCCTGTCGGGCTCTGTCGGGCTCTGTCGGGCTCTGTCGGGCCCTGTCGGGCTCTGTCGGGCCCTGTCAGGTCCTGTCGGGCTCTGTCGGGCTCTGTCGGGCCCTGTCGGGCTCTGTCGGGCTCTGTGGGGCTCTGTCGGGCTCTGTCGGGCTCTACTGGGCCCTGTCGGGCTCTGTCGGGCTCTGTCGGGCCCTGTCGGGCTCTGTCGGGCTCTGTCGGGCTCTGTCGGGCTCTACTGGGCCCTGTCGGGCTCTGTCGGGCTCTGTCGGGCTCTGTCGGGCTCTGTCGGGCTCTGTCGGGCTCTACTGGGCCCTGTCGGGCTCTGTCGGGCTCTGTCGGGCCCTGTCGGGCTCTGTCGGGCTCTGACGGGTTATGTCGGGCTCTGTCGGGCTCTGTCGGGCTCTACTGGGCCCTGTCGGGCCCTGTCGGGCTCTGTCGGGCTCTTTCGGGCCCTGTCGGGCTCTGTCGGGCTCTGTCGGGCTCTACTGGGCCCTGTCGGGCCCTGTCGGGCTCTGTCGGGCTCTGTCGGGCTCTACTGGGCCCTGTCGGGCCCTGTCGGGCTCTGTCGGGCTCTGTCGGGCCCTGTCAGGCCCTGTCGGGCTCTGTCGGGCCCTGTCGGGCTCTACTGGGCCCTGTCGGGCTCTGTCGGGCTCTGTCGGGCCCTGTCGGGCTCTGTCGGGCTCTGTCGGGCCCTGTCGGGCTCTGTCGGGTTCTGTCGGGCTCTGTCGGGCTCTGTCGGGCTCTACTGGGCCCTGTCGGGCCCTGTCGGGCTCTGTCGGGCTCTGTCGGGCCCTGTCGGTCCCTGTCGGGCTCTGTCAGGCTCTGTCGGGCTCTGTCGGGCTCTACTGGGCCCTGTCGGGCCCTGTCGGGCCCTGTCGGGCTCTGTCGGGCCCTGTCGGGCTCTGTCGGGCTCTGTCGGGCCCTGTCGGGCTCTGTCGGGCTCTGTCGGGCTCTGTCGGGCTCTACTGGGCTCTACTGGGCTCTGTCGGGCTCTGTCCGGCTCTACTGGGCCCTGTCGGGCCCTGTCAGGCCCTGTCGGGCTCTGTCGGGCTCTACTGGGCTCTGTCGGGCTCTGTCGGGCTCTGTCGGGTTCTGTCGGGCTCTACTGGGCTCTGTCGGGCTCTGTCGGGCTCTGTCGGGCTCTGTCGGGCTCTACTGGGCCCTGTCGGGCTCTGTCGGGCTCTGTCGGGCCCTGTCGGGTTCTGTCGGGCTCTGTCGGGCCCTGTCGGGCTCTGTCGGGCCCTGTCGGGTCCTGTCGGGCTCTGTCGGGCTCTGTCGGGCCCTGTCGGGCTCTGTCGGACTCTGTCGGGCTCTGTCGGGCTCTACTGGGCCCTGTCGGGCTCTGTCGGGCTCTGTCGGGCTCTGTCGGGCCTGTCGGGCTCTGTCGGGCTCTGTCGGGCTCTGTCGGGCTCTGTCGGGCTCTGTCGGGCTCTGTCGGGCCCTGTCGGGCTCTGTCGGGCTCTGACGGGTTCTGTCGGGCTCTGTCGGGCCCTGTCGGGCTCTGTCGGGCTCTACTGGGCCCTGTCGGGCCCTGTCGGGCTCTGTCGGGCTCTTTCGGGCCCTGTCGGGCTCTGTCGGGCTCTGTCGGGCTCTACTGGGCCCTGTCGGGCCCTGTCGGGCTCTGTCGGGCTCTGTCGGGCTCTACTGGGCCCTGTCGGGATCTGTCGGGCTCTGTCGGGCCCTGTCGGGCTCTGTCGGGCTCTACTGGGCCCTGTCGGGCTCTGTCGGGCTCTGTCGGGCTCTGTCGGGCCTGTCGGGCTCTGTCGGGCTCTGTCGGGCTCTACTGGGCCCTGTCGGGCTCTGTCGGGCTCTGTCGGGCTCTGTCGGGCTCTACTGGGCCCTGTCGGGTTCTGTCGGGCTCTGTCGGGCTCTGTCGGTCTCTACTGGGCCCTGTCGGGCCCTGTCGGGCTCTGTCGGGCTCTGTCGGGCTCTGTCGGGCCATATCGGGCTCTGTCGGGCTCTGTCGGGCTCTGTCGGGCCCTGTCGGGCTCTGTCGGGCTCTACTGGGCCCTGTTCGGGCCCTGTCGGGCTCTGTCGGGCTCTGTCGGGCTCTGTCGGGCTCTACTGGGCCCTGTCGGGCTCTGTCGGGCTCTGTCGGGCCCTGTCGGGCTCTGTCGGGCTCTGACGGGTTCTGTCGGGCTCTGTCGGGCTCTGTCGGGCTCTACTGGGCCCTGTCGGGCCCTGTCGGGTCCTGTCGGGCTCTGTCGGGCTCTGTCGGGCCCTGTCGGGCTCTGTCGGGCTCTGTCGGGCTCTACTGGGCCCTGTCGGGCCCTGTCGGGCTCTGTCGGGCTCTGTCGGGCTCTACTGGGCTCTGTCGGGCCCTGTCGGGCCCTGTCGGGCTCTGTCGGGCCCTGTCGGGCCCTGTCGGGCCCTGTCGGGCTCTGTCGGGCTCTGTCGGGCTCTACTGGGCCCTGTCGGGCCCTGTCGGGCTCTGTCGGGCTCTGTCGGGCTCTGTCGGGCCCTGTCGGGCTCTGTCGGGTTCTGTCGGGCTCTGTCGGGTTCTCTCGGGCTCTGTCGGGCTCTGTCGGGCTCTGTCAGGCCATATCGGGCTCTGTCGGGCTCTGTCGGGCTCTGTCGGGCCCTGTCGGGCTCTGTCGGGCTCTGTCGGGCTCTGTCGGGCTCTGTCGGGCTCTGTCGGGCCCTGTCGGGCTCTGTCGGGCCCTGTCGGGTCCTGTCGGGCTCTGTCGGGCTCTGTCGGGCCCTGTCGGGCTCTGTCGGGCTCTGTGGGGCTCTGTCGGGCTCTGTCGGGCTCTACTGGGCCCTGTCGGGCTCTGTCGGGCTCTGTCGGGCCCTGTCGGGCTCTGTCGGGCTCTGTCGGGCTCTGTCGGGCTCTACTGGGCCCTGTCGGGCTCTGTCGGGCTCTGTCGGGCTCTGTCGGGCTCTGTCGGGCTCTGTCGGGCTCTACTGGGCCCTGTCGGGCTCTGTCGGGCTCTGTCGGGCCCTGTCGGGCTCTGTCGGGCTCTGACGGGTTATGTCGGGCTCTGTCGGGCTCTGTCGGGCTCTACTGGGCCCTGTCGGGCCCTGTCGGGCTCTGTCGGGCTCTTTCGGGCCCTGTCGGGCTCTGTCGGGCTCTGTCGGGCTCTACTGGGCCCTGTCGGGCCCTGTCGGGCTCTGTCAGTCTCTGTCGGGCTCTACTGGGCCCTGTCGGGCCCTGTCGGGCTCTGTCGGGCTCTGTCGGGCCCTGTCAGGCCCTGTCGGGCTCTGTCGGGCCCTGTCGGGCCCTGTCGGGCCCTGTCGGGCTCTGTCGGGCTCTGTCGGGCTCTACTGGGCCCTGTCGGGCCCTGTCGGGCTCTGTCGGGCTCTGTCGGGCCCTGTCGGGCTCTGTCGGGCTCTGTCGGGCCCTGTCGGGCTCTGTCGGGTTCTGTCGGGCTCTGTCGGGCTCTGTCGGGCTCTACTGGGCCCTGTCGGGCCCTGTCGGGCTCTGTCGGGCTCTGTCGGGCTCTGTCGGGCCATATCGGGCTCTGTCGGGCTCTGTCGGGCTCTGTCAGGCCCTGTCGGGCTCTGTCGGGCTCTACTGGGCCCTGTCGGGCCCTGTCGGGCTCTGTCGGGCTCTGTCGGGCTCTACTGGGCTCTGTCGGGCCCTGTCGGGCCCTGTCGGGCCCTGTCGGGCTCTGTCGGGCTCTGTCGGGCTCTACTGGGCCCTGTCGGGCTCTGTCGGGCTCTGTCGGGCCCTGTCGGGCTCTGTCGGGCTCTGTCGGGCCCTGTCGGGCTCTGTCGGGTTCTGTCGGGCTCTGTCGGGCTCTGTCGGGCTCTACTGGGCCCTGTCGGGCCCTGTCGGGCTCTGTCGGGCTCTGTCGGGCCCTGTCGGTCCCTGTCGGGCTCTGTCAGGCTCTGTCGGGCTCTGTCGGGCTCTACTGGGCCCTGTCGGGCCCTGTCGGGCCCTGTCGGGCTCTACTGGGCTCTACTGGGCTCTGTCGGGCTTTGTCGGGCTCTACTGGGCCCTGTCGGGCCCTGTCGGGCTCTGTCGGGCTCTGTCGGGCCCTGTCGGGCTCTGTCGGGCTCTGTCGGGCCCTGTCGGGCTCTGTCGGGCTCTGTCGGGCTCTGTCGGGCTCTACTGGGCTCTACTGGGCTCTGTCGGGCTCTGTCCGGCTCTACTGGGCCCTGTCGGGCCCTGTCAGGCCCTGTCGGGCTCTGTCGGGCTCTGTCGGGCTCTGTCGGGCCCTGTCGGGCCCTGTCGGGCTCTGTCGGGCTCTGTCGGGCTCTGTCGGGCTCTACTGGGCTCTGTCGGGCTCTGTTGGGCTCTGTCGGGCTCTGTCGGGCTCTGTCGGGCTCTACTGGGCCCTGTCGGGCTCTGTCGGGCTCTGTCGGGCCCTGTCGGGCTCTGTCGGGCTCTGTCGGGCCCTGTCGGGCTCTGTCGGGCCCTGTCGGGTCCTGTCGGGCTCTGTCGGGCTCTGTCGGGCCCTGTCGGGCTCTGTCGGACTCTGTCGGGCTCTGTCGGGCTCTACTGGGCCCTGTCGGGCTCTGTCGGGCTCTGTCGGGCCCTGTCGGGCTCTGTCGGGCTCTACTGGGCCCTGTCGGGCTCTGTCGGGCTCTGTCGGGCTCTGTCGGGCCTGTCGGGCTCTGTCGGGCTCTGTCGGGCTCTACTGGGCCCTGTCGGGTTCTGTCGGGCTCTGTCGGGCTCTGTCGGTCTCTACTGGGCCCTGTCGGGCCCTGTCGGGCTCAGTCGGGCTCTGTCGGGCTCTGTCGGGCCATATCGGGCTCTGTCGGGCTCTGTCGGGCCCTGTCGGGCTCTGTCGGGCTCTACTGGGCCCTGTCGGGCCCTGTCGGGCTCTGTCGGGCTCTGTCGGGCTCTGTCGGGCTCTACTGGGCCCTGTCGGGCTCTGTCGGGCTCTGTCGGGCCCTGTCGGGCTCTGTCGGGCTCTGACGGGTTCTGTCGGGCTCTGTCGGGCTCTGTCGGGCTCTACTGGGCCCTGTCGGGCCCTGTCGGGCTCTGTCGGGCTCTGTCGGGCTCTGTCCGGCCCTGTCGGGCTCTGTCGGGCTCTGTCGGGCTCTACTGGGCCCTGTCGGGCCCTGTCGGGCTCTGTCGGGCTCTGTCGGGCTCTACTGGGCTCTGTCGGGCCCTGTCGGGCCCTGTCGGGCTCTGTCGGGCCCTGTCGGGCCCTGTCGGGCCCTGTCGGGCTCTGTCGGGCTCTGTCGGGCTCTACTGGGCCCTGTCGGGCCCTGTCGGGCTCTGTCGGGCTCTGTCGGGCTCTGTCGGGCCCTGTCGGGCTCTGTCGGGTTCTGTCGGGCTCTGTCGGGCTCTGTCGGGCTCTACTGGGCCCTGTCGGGCCCTGTCGGGCTCTGTCGGGCTCTGTCGGGCTCTGTCAGGCCATATCGGGCTCTGTCGGGCTCTGTCGGGCTCTGTCGGGCCCTGTCGGGCTCTGTTGGGCTATACTGGGCCCTGTCGGGCCTTGTCGGGCTCTGTCGGGCTCTGTCGGGCTCTGTCGGGCCCTGTCGGTCTCTGTCGGGCTCCGTCGGGCTCTGTCGGGCTCTTCTGGGCCCTGTCGGGCTCTGTCGGGCTCTGTCGGGCTCTGACGGGTTCTGTCGGGCTCTGTCGGGCTCTGTCGGGCTCTACTGGGCCCTGTCGGGCCCTGTCGGGCCCTGTCGGGCTCTGTCGGGCTCTACTGGGCTCTGTCGGGCCCTGTCAGGCCCTGTCGGGCTCTGTCGGGCCCTGTCGGGCCCTGTCGGGCTCTGTCAGGCTCTGTCGGGCTCTGTCGGGCTCTACTGGGCCCTGTCGGGCCCTGTCGGGCTCTGTCGGGCTCTGTCGGGCCCTGTCGGGCTCTGTCGGGCTCTGTCGGGCCCTGTCGGGCTCTGTCGGGCTCTGTCGGGCTCTGTCGGGCTCTACTGGGCTCTACTGGGCTCTGTCGGGCTCTGTCCGGCTCTACTGGGCCCTGTCGGGCCCTGTCAGGCCCTGTCGGGCTCTGTCGGGCTCTACTGGGCTCTGTCGGGCTCTGTCGGGCTCTGTCGGGTTCTGTCGGGCTCTACTGGGCTCTGTCGGGCTCTGTCGGGCTCTGTCGGGCTCTACTGGGCCCTGTCGGGCTCTGTCGGGCTCTGTCGGGCCCTGTCGGGCTCTGTCGGGCTCTGTCGGGCTCTGTCGGGCTCTACTGGGCTCTGTCGGGCTCTGTTGGGCTCTGTCGGGCTCTGTCGGGCTCTGTCGGGCTCTACTGGGCCCTGTCGGGCTCTGTCGGGCTCTGTCGGGCCCTGTCGGGCTCTGTCGGGCTCTGTCGGGCTCTGTCGGGCCCTGTCGGTCTCTGTCGGGCCCTGTCGGGTCCTGTCGGGCTCTGTCGGGCTCTGTCGGGCCCTGTCGGGCTCTGTCGGGCTCTGTCGGGCTCTACTGGGCTCTGTCGGGCCCTGTCGGGCCCTGTCGGGCTCTGTCGTGCCCTGTCGGGCCCTGTCGGGCCCTGTCGGTCTCTGTCGGGCTCTGTCGGGCTCTACTGGGCCCTGTCGGGACCTGTCGGGCTCTGTCGGGCTCTGTCGGGCCCTGTCGCGCTCTGTCGGGCTCTGTCGGGCCCTGTCGGGCTCTGTCGGGCTCTGTCGGGGCCTGTCGGGCTCTGTCGGGCTCTGTCGGGCTCTGTCGGGCTCTACTGGGCTCTGTCGGGCTCTGTCAGGCTCTGTCGGGCCCTGTCGGGCTCTGTCGGGCTCTGTCGGGCTCTGTCGGGCCCTGTCGGGCTCTGTCGGGCTCTACTGGGCTCTACTGGGCCCTGTCGGGCTCTGTCGGGCTCTGTCGGGCTCTGTCGGGCTCTACTGGGCTCTGTCGGGCCCTGTCGGGCCCTGTCGGGCTCTGTCGGGCTCTGTCGGGCCCTGTCGGGCTCTGTCGGGCTCTGTCGGGCTCTGTCGGGCTCTACTGGGCCCTGTCGGGCTCTGTCGGGCTCTGTCGGGCTCTGTCGGGCTCTGTCGGGCTCTACTGGACCCTGTCGGGCCCTGTCGGGCTCTGTCGGGCTCTGTCGGGCTCTGTCGGGCTCAACTGGTCTCTGTCGGGCTCTGTCGGGTTCTGTTGGGCTCTGTCGGGCTCTGTCGGGCTCTGTCGGGCCCTGTCGGGCTCTGTCGGGCTCTGACGGGTTCTGTCGGGCTCTGTCGGGCTCTGTCGGGCTCTACTGGGCCCTGTCGGGCCCTGTCGGGCCCTGTCGGGCTCTGTCGGGCTCTGTCGGGCCCTGTCGGGTTCTGTCGGGCTCTGTCGGGCTCTACTGGGCCCTGTCGGGCCCTGTCGGGCTCTGTCGGGCTCTGTCGGGCTCTACTGGTCTCTGTCGGGCCCTGTCGGGCCCTGTCGGGCTCTGTCGGGCCCTGTCGGGCCCTGTCGGGCCCTGTCGGGCTCTGTCGGGCTCTGTCGGGCTCTACTGGGCCCTGTCGGGCCCTGTCGGGCTCTGTCGGGCTCTGTCGGGCTCTGTCGGGCCCTGTCGGGCTCTGTCGGGTTCTGTCGGGCTCTGTCGGGCTCTGTCGGGCTCTACTGGGCCCTGTCGGGCTCTGTCGGGCTCTGTCGGGCTCTGTCAGGCCATATCGGGCTCTGTCGGGCTCTGTCGGGCTCTGTCGGGCCCTGTCGGGCTCTGTTGGGCTCTACTGGGCCCTGTCGGGCCTTGTCGGGCTCTGTCGGGCTCTGTCGGGCTCTGTCGGGCCCTGTCGGTCTCTGTCGGGCTCTGTCGGGCTCTTTCGGGCTCTACTGGGCCCTGTCGGGCTCTGTCGGGCTCTGTCGGGCTCTGTCGGGCTCTGACGGGTTCTGTCGGGCTCTGTCGGGCTCTGTCGGGCTCTACTGGGCCCTGTCGGGCCCTGTCGGGCCCTGTCGGGCTCTGTCGGGCTCTGTCGGGCCCTGTCGGGCTCTGTCGGGCTCTGTCGGGCTCTGTCGGGCTCTACTGGGCCCTGTCGGGCTCTGTCGGGCTCTACTGGGCTCTGTCGGGCTCTGTTGGGCTCTGTCGGGCTCTGTCGGGCTCTGTCGGGCTCTACTGGGTCCTGTCGGGCTCTGTCGGGCTCTGTCGGGCCCTGTCGGGCTCTGTCGGGCTCTACTGGGTCCTGTCGGGCTCTGTCGGGCTCTGTCGGGCCCTGTCGGGCTCTGTCGGGCTCTGTCGGGCTCTGTCGGGCTCTACTGGGCCCTGTCGGGCTCTGTCGGGCTCTGTCGGGCCCTGTCGGGCTCTGTCGGGCTCTGTCGGGCTCTGTCGGGCTCTGTCGGGCTCTACTGGGCCCTGTCGGGCTCTGTCGGGCCCTGTCGGGCTCTGTCGGGCTCTGTCGGGCTCTGTCGGGCTCTGTCGGGCTCTACTGGGCCCTGTCGGGCTCTGTCGGGCTCTGTCGGGCCCTGTCGGGCTCTGTCGGGCTCTGACGGGTTCTGTCGGGCTCTGTCGGGCTCTGTCGGGCTCTACTGGGCCCTGTCGGGCCCTGTCGGGCTCTGTCGGGCTCTGTCGGGCCTGTCGGGCTCTGTCGGGCTCTGTCGGGCTCTACTGGGCCCTGTCGGGCTCTGTCGGGCTCTGTCGGGCTCTGTCGGGCTCTACTGGGCCCTGTCGGGTTCTGTCGGGCTCTGTCGGGCTCTGTCGGTCTCTACTGGGCCCTGTCGGGCCCTGTCGGGCTCTGTCGGGCTCTGTCGGGCTCTGTCGGGCCATATCGGGCTCTGTCGGGCTCTGTCGGGCTCTGTCGGGCCCTGTCGGGCTCTGTCGGGCTCTACTGGGCCCTGTTCGGGCCCTGTCGGGCTCTGTCGGGCTCTGTCGGGCTCTGTCGGGCTCTACTGGGCCCTGTCGGGCTCTGTCGGGCTCTGTCGGGTCCTGTCGGGCTCTGTCGGGCTCTGTCGGGCTCTACTGGGCCCTGTCGGGCCCTGTCGGGCTCTGTCGGGCCCTGTCGGGCTCTGTCAAGCCCTGTCGGGCTCTGTCGGGTTCTGTCGGGCTCTGTCGGGTTCTGTCGGGCTCTGTCGGGCTCTGTCGGGCTCTGTCAGGCCATATCGGGCTCTGTCGGGCTCTGTCGGGCTCTGTCGGGCCCTGTCGGGCTCTGTCGGGCTCTACTGGGCCCTGTCGGGCCCTGTCGGGCTCTGTCGGGCTCTGTCGGGCTCTGTCGGGCTCTGTCGGGCTCTACTGGGCTCTGTCGGGCCCTGTCGGGCCCTGTCGGGCTCTGTCGTGCCCTGTCGGGCCCTGTCGGGCCCTGTCGGTCTCTGTCGGGCTCTGTCGGGCTCTACTGGGCCCTGTCGGGACCTGTCGGGCTCTGTCGGGCTCTGTCGGGCCCTGTCGCGCTCTGTCGGGCTCTGTCGGGCCCTGTCGGGCTCTGTCGGGCTCTGTCGGGGCCTGTCGGGCTCTGTCGGGCTCTGTCGGGCTCTGTCGGGCTCTACTGGGCTCTGTCGGGCTTTGTCAGGCTCTGTCGGGCCCTGTCGGGCTCTGTCGGGCTCTGTCGGGCTCTGTCGGGCCCTGTCGGGCTCTGTCGGGCTCTACTGGGCTCTACTGGGCCCTGTCGGGCTCTGTCGGGCTCTGTCGGGCTCTGTCGGGCTCTACTGGGCTCTGTCGGGCCCTGTCGGGCCCTGTCGGGCTCTGTCGGGCTCTGTCGGGCCCTGTCGGGCTCTGTCGGGCTCTGTCGGGCTCTGTCGGGCTCTACTGGGCCCTGTCGGGCTCTGTCGGGCTCTGTCGGGCTCTGTCGGGCTCTGTCGGGCTCTACTGGACCCTGTCGGGCCCTGTCGGGCTCTGTCGGGCTCTGTCGGGCTCTGTCGGGCTCAACTGGTCTCTGTCGGGCTCTGTCGGGTTCTGTTGGGCTCTGTCGGGCTCTGTCGGGCTCTGTCGGGCCCTGTCGGGCTCTGTCGGGCTCTGACGGGTTCTGTCGGGCTCTGTCGGGCTCTGTCGGGCTCTACTGGGCCCTGTCGGGCCCTGTCGGGCCCTGTCGGGCTCTGTCGGGCTCTGTCGGGCCCTGTCGGGTTCTGTCGGGCTCTGTCGGGCTCTACTGGGCCCTGTCGGGCCCTGTCGGGCTCTGTCGGGCTCTGTCGGGCTCTACTGGGCTCTGTCGGGCCCTGTCGGGCCCTGTCGGGCTCTGTCGGGCCCTGTCGGGCCCTGTCGGGCCCTGTCGGGCTCTGTCGGGCTCTGTCGGGCTCTACTGGGCCCTGTCGGGCCCTGTCGGGCTCTGTCGGGCTCTGTCGGGCTCTGTCGGGCCCTGTCGGGCTCTGTCGGGTTCTGTCGGGCTCTGTCGGGCTCTGTCGGGCTCTACTGGGCCCTGTCGGGCCCTGTCGGGCTCTGTCGGGCTCTGTCGGGCTCTGTCAGGCCATATCGGGCTCTGTCGGGCTCTGTCGGGCTCTGTCGGGCCCTGTCGGGCTCTGTTGGGCTCTACTGGGCCCTGTCGGGCCTTGTCGGGCTCTGTCGGGCTCTGTCGGGCTCTGTCGGGCCCTGTCGGTCTCTGTCGGGCTCTGTCGGGCTCTTTCGGGCTCTACTGGGCCCTGTCGGGCTCTGTCGGGCTCTGTCGGGCTCTGTCGGGCTCTGTTGGGCTCTACTGGGCCCTGTCGGGCCTTGTCGGGCTCTGTCGGGCTCTGTCGGGCTCTGTCGGGCCCTGTCGGTCTCTGTCGGGCTCTGTCGGGCTCTTTCGGGCTCTACTGGGCCCTGTCGGGCCCTGTCGGGCTCTGTCGGGCTCTGTCGGGCTCTACTGGGCCCTGTCGGGCCCTGTCGGGCTCTGTCGGGCTCTGTCGGGCTCTGTCGGGCTCTACTGGGCCCTGTCGGGCCCTGTCGGGCCCTGTCGGGCTCTGTCGGGCTCTGTCGGGCCCTGTCGGGCTCTGTCGGGCTCTGTCGGGCTCTGTCGGGCTCTGTCGGGCTCTGTCGGGCTCTACTGGGCCCTGTCGGGCCCTGTCGGGCTCTGTCGGGCTCTGTCGGGCCTGTCGGGCTCTGTCGGGCTCTGTCGGGCTCTACTGGGCCCTGTCGGGCTCTGTCGGGCTCTGTCGGGCTCTGTCGGGCTCTACTGGGCTCTGTCGGGCTCTGTTGGGCTCTGTCAGGCTCTGTCGGGCTCTGTCGGGCTCTACTGGGTCCTGTCGGGCTCTGTCGGGCTCTGTCGGGCCCTGTCGGGCTCTGTCGGGCTCTGTCGGGCTCTGTCGGGCTCTACTGGGCCCTGTCGGGCTCTGTCGGGCTCTGTCGGGCCCTGTCGGGCTCTGTCAGGCTCTGTCGGGCTCTGTCGGGCTCTGTCGGGCTCTACTGGGCCCTGTCGGGCTCTGTCGGGCTCTGTCGGGCCCTCTCGGGCTCTGTCGGGCTCTGTCGGGCTCTGTCGGGCTCTACTGGGCCCTGTCGGGCTCTGTCGGGCTCTGTCGGGCCCTGTCGGGCTCTGTCGGGCTCTGACGGGTTCTGTCGGGCTCTGTCGGGCTCTGTCGGGCTCTACTGGGCCCTGTCGGGCCCTGTCGGGCTCTGTCGGGCTCTGTCGGGCCTGTCGGGCTCTGTCGGGCTCTGTCGGGCTCTACTGGGCCCTGTCGGGCTCTGTCGGGCTCTGTCGGGCTCTGTCGGGCTCTACTGGGCCCTGTCGGGTTCTGTCGGGCTCTGTCGGGCTCTGTCGGTCTCTACTGGGCCCTGTCGGGCCCTGTCGGGCTCTGTCGGGCTCTGTCGGGCTCTGTCGGGCCATATCGGGCTCTGTCGGGCTCTGTCGGGCTCTGTCGGGCCCTGTCGGGCTCTGTCGGGCTCTACTGGGCCCTGTTCGGGCCCTGTCGGGCTCTGTCGGGCTCTGTCGGGCTCTGTCGGGCTCTACTGGGCCCTGTCGGGCTCTGTCGGGCTCTGTCGGGCCCTGTCGGGCTCTGTCGGGCTCTGACGGGTTCTGTCGGGCTCTGTCGGGCTCTGTCGGGCTCTACTGGGCCCTGTCGGGCCCTGTCGGGTCCTGTCGGGCTCTGTCGGGCTCTGTCGGGCCCTGTCGGGCTCTGTCGGGCTCTGTCGGGCTCTACTGGGCCCTGTCGGGCCCTGTCGGGCTCTGTCGGGCTCTGTCGGGCTCTACTGGGCTCTGTCGGGCCCTGTCGGGCCCTGTCGGGCTCTGTCGGGCCCTGTCGGGCCCTGTCGGGCCCTGTCGGGCTCTGTCGGGCTCTGTCGGGCTCTACTGGGCCCTGTCGGGCCCTGTCGGGCTCTGTCGGGCCCTGTCGGGCTCTGTCAAGCCCTGTCGGGCTCTGTCGGGTTCTGTCGGGCTCTGTCGGGTTCTGTCGGGCTCTGTCGGGCTCTGTCGGGCTCTGTCAGGCCATATCGGGCTCTGTCGGGCTCTGTCGGGCTCTGTCGGGCCCTGTCGGGCTCTGTCGGGCTCTACTGGGCCCTGTCGGGCCCTGTCGGGCTCTGTCGGGCTCTGTCGGGCTCTGTCGGGCCCTGTCGGTCTCTGTTGGGCTCTGTCGGGCTCTGTCGGGCCCTGTCGGGCTCTGTCGGGCTCTGTCGGGCTCTACTGGGCCCTGTCGGGCTCTGTCGGGCTCTGTCGGGCCCTGTCGGGCTCTGTCGGGCTCTGTCGGGCCCTGTCGGGCTCTGTCGGGCCCTGTCGGGTCCTGTCGGGCTCTGTCGGGCTCTGTCGGGCCCTGTCGGGCTCTGTCGGGCTCTGTGGGGCTCTGTCGGGCTCTGTCGGGCTCTACTGGGCCCTGTCGGGCTCTGTCGGGCTCTGTCGGGCCCTGTCGGGATCTGTCGGGCTCTGTCGGGCTCTGTCGGGCTCTACTGGGCCCTGTCGGGCTCTGTCGGGCTCTGTCGGGCTCTGTCGGGCTCTGTCGGGCTCTACTGGGCCCTGTCGGGCTCTGTCGGGCTCTGTCGGGCCCTGTCGGGCTCTGTCGGGCTCTGACGGGTTATGTCGGGCTCTGTCGGGCTCTGTCGGGCTCTACTGGGCCCTGTCGGGCCCTGTCGGGCTCTGTCGGGCTCTTTCGGGCCCTGTCGGTCTCTGTCGGGCCCTGTCGGGCTCTGTCGGGCTCTGTCGGGCTCTACTGGGCCCTGTCGGGCCCTGTCGGGCTCTGTCGGGCTCTGTCGGGCTCTGTCGGGCTCTACTGGGCTCTGTCGGGCTCTGTTGGGCTCTGTCGGGCTCTGTCGGGCTCTACTGGGCCCTGTCGGGCCCTGTCGGGCTCTGTCGGGCCCTGTCGGGCTCTGTCGGGCTCTGTCGGGCTCTGTCGGGCCCTGTCGGGCTCTGTCGGGCCCTGTCGGGTCCTGTCGGGCTCTGTCGGGCTCTGTCGGGCCCTGTCGGGCTCTGTCGGCCTCTGTCGGGCTCTGTCGGGCTCTACTGGGCCCTGTCGGGCTCTGTCGGGCTCTGTCGGGCCCTGTCGGGCTCTGTCGGGCTCTGTCGGGCTCTGTCGGGCTCTACTGGGCCCTGTCGGGCTCTGTCGGGCTCTGTCGGGCCCTGTCGGGCTCTGTCGGGCTCTGTCGGGCTCTGTCGGGCTCTACTGGGCCCTGTCGGGCTCTGTCGGGCTCTGTCGGGCCCTGTCGGGCTCTGTCGGGCTCTGACGGGTTCTGTCGGGCTCTGTCGGGCTCTGTCGGGCTCTACTGGGCCCTGTCGGGCCCTGTCGGGCTCTGTCGGGCTCTTTCGGGCCCTGTCGGGCTCTGTCGGGCTCTGTCGGGCTCTACTGGGCCCTGTCGGGCCCTGTCGGGCTCTGTCGGGCTCTGTCGGGCTCTACTGGGCCCTGTCGGGATCTGTCGGGCTCTGTCGGGCCCTGTCGGGCTCTGTCGGGCTCTACTGGGCCCTGTCGGGCTCTGTTGGGCTCTGTCGGGCTCTGTCGGGCCTGTCGCGCTCTGTCGGGCTCTGTCGGGCTCTACTGGGCCCTGTCGGGCTCTGTCGGGCTCTGTCGGGCTCTGTCGGGCTCTACTGGGCCCTGTCGGGCTCTGTCGGGCTCTGTCGGGCTCTGTCGGGCTCTGTCGGTCTCTACTGGGCCCTGTCGGGCCCTGTCGGGCTCTGTCGGGCTCTGTCGGGCTCTGTCGGGCCATATCGGGCTCTGTCGGGCTCTGTCGGGCTCTGTCGGGCCCTGTCGGGCTCTGTCGGGCTCTACTGGGCCCTGTTCGGGCCCTGTCGGGCTCTGTCGGGCTCTGTCGGGCTCTGTCGGGCTGTACTGGGCCCTGTCGGGCTCTGTCGGGCTCTGTCGGGCCCTGTCGGGCTCTGTCGGGCTCTGACGGGTTCTGTCGGGCTCTGTCGGGCTCTGTCGGGCTCTACTGGGCCCTGTCGGGCCCTGTCGGGCTCTGTCGGGCTCTGTCGGGCCCTGTCGGGCTCTGTCGGGCTCTGTCGGGCTCTACTGGGCCCTGTCGGGCCCTGTCGGGCTCTGTCGGGCTCTACTGGGCTCTGTCGGGCCCTGTCGGGCCCTGTCGGGCCCTGTCGGGCTCTGTCGGGCTCTGTCGGGCTCTACTGGGCCCTGTCGGGCCCTGTCGGGCTCTGTCGGGCCCTGTCGGGCTCTGTCAGGCCCTGTCGGGCTCTCTCGGGTTCTGTCGGGCTCTGTCGGGTTCTGTCGGGCTCTGTCGGGCTCTGTCGGGCTCTGTCAGGCCATATCGGGCTCTGTCGGGCTCTGTCGGGCTCTGTCGGGCCCTGTCGGGCTCTGTCGGGCTCTACTGGGCCCTGTCGGGCCCTGTCGGGCTCTGTCGGGCTCTGTCGGGCTCTGTCGGGCCCTGTCGGTCTCTGTTGGGCTCTGTCGGGCTCTGTCGGGCTCTACGGGGCCCTGTCGGGCTCTGTCGGGCTCTGTCGGGCTCTGACGGGTTCTGTCGGGCTCTGTCGGGCTCTGTCGGGCTCTACTGGGCCCTGTCGGGCCCTGTCGGGCCCTGTCGGGCTCTGTCGGGCTCTGTCGGTCCCTGTCGGGCTCTGTCGGGCTCTGTCGGGCTCTGTCGGGCTCTACTGGGCCCTGTCGGGCCCTGTCGGGCTCTGTCGGGCTCTGTCGGGCTCTGTCGGGCTCTACTGGGCTCTGTCGGGCTCTGTTGGGCTCTGTCGGGCTCTGTCGGGCTCTGTCGGGCTCTACTGGGCCCTGTCGGGCTCTGTCGGGCTCTGTCGGGCCCTGTCGGGCTCTGTCGGGCTCTGTCGGGCTCTGTCGGGCTCTGTCGGGCCCTGTCGGGCTCTGTCGGGCCCTGTCGGGTCCTGTCGGGCTCTGTCGGGCTCTGTCGGGCCCTGTCGGGCTCTGTCGGGCTCTGTCGGGCTCTGTCGGGCTCTACTGGGCCCTGTCGGGTTCTGTCGGGCTGTGTCGGGCTCTGTCGGGCTCTACTGGGCTCTACTGGGCTCTGTCGGGCTCTGTCGGGCTCTGTCGGGCTCTACTGGGCCCTGTCGGGCCCTGTCGGGCTCTGTCGGGCTCTGTCGGGCTCTGTCGGGCTCTACTGGGCCCTGTCGGGCTCTGTCGGGCTCTGTCGGGCCCTGTCGGGCCCTGTCGGGCTCTGTCGGGCTCTACTGGGCCCTGTCGGGCCCTGTCGGGCTCTGTCGGGCTCTGTCGGGCTCTACTGGGCTCTGTCGGGCCCTGTCGGGCCCTGTCGGGCTCTGTCGGGCCCTGTCGGGCCCTGTCGGGCCCTGTCGGGCTCTGTCGGGCTCTGTCGGGCTCTACTGGGCCCTGTCGGGCCCTGTCGGGCTCTGTCGGGCTCTGTCGGGCCCTGTCGGGCTCTGTCGGGCTCTGTCGGGCCCTGTCGGGCTCTGTCGGGTTCTGTCGGGCTCTGTCGGGCTCTGTCGGGCTCTACTGGGCCCTGTCGGGCCCTGTCGGGCTCTGTCGGGCCCTGTCGGGCCCTGTCGGTCCCTGTCGGGCTCTGTCAGGCTCTGTCGGGCTCTGTCGGGCTCTACTGGGCCCTGTCGGGCCCTGTCGGGCTCTGTCGGGCCCTGTCGGGCCCTGTCGGGCTCTGTCGGGCTCTGTCGGGCCCTGTCGGGCTCTGTCGGGCTCTGTCGGGCTCTGTCGGGCTCTACTGGGCTCTACTGGGCTCTGTCGGGCTCTGTCCGGCTCTACTGGGCCCTGTCGGGCCCTGTCAGGCCCTGTCGGGCTCTGTCGGGCTCTGTCGGGCTCTGTCGGGCTCTACTGGGCCCTGTCGGGCTCTGTCGGGCTCTGTCGGGCCCTGTCGGGCTCTGTCGGGCTCTGACGGGTTCTGTCGGGCTCTGTCGGGCTCTGTCGGGCTCTACTGGGCCCTGTCGGGCCCTGTCGGGCTCTGTCGGGCTCTTTCGGGCCCTGTCGGGCTCTGTCGGGCTCTGTCGGGCTCTACTGGGCCCTGTCGGGCCCTGTCGGGCTCTGTCGGGCTCTGTCGGGCTCTACTGGGCCCTGTCGGGATCTGTCGGGCTCTGTCGGGCCCTGTCGGGCTCTGTCGGGCTCTACTGGGCCCTGTCGGGCTCTGTTGGGCTCTGTCGGGCTCTGTCGGGCCTGTCGCGCTCTGTCGGGCTCTGTCGGGCTCTACTGGGCCCTGTCGGGCTCTGTCGGGCTCTGTCGGGCTCTGTCGGGCTCTACTGGGCCCTGTCGGGCTCTGTCGGGCTCTGTCGGGCTCTGTCGGGCTCTGTCGGTCTCTACTGGGCCCTGTCGGGCCCTGTCGGGCTCTGTCGGGCTCTGTCGGGCTCTGTCGGGCCATATCGGGCTCTGTCGGGCTCTGTCGGGCTCTGTCGGGCCCTGTCGGGCTCTGTCGGGCTCTACTGGGCCCTGTTCGGGCCCTGTCGGGCTCTGTCGGGCTCTGTCGGGCTCTGTCGGGCTCTACTGGGCCCTGTCGGGCTCTGTCGGGCTCTGTCGGGCCCTGTCGGGCTCTGTCGGGCTCTGACGGGTTCTGTCGGGCTCTGTCGGGCTCTGTCGGGCTCTACTGGGCCCTGTCGGGCCCTGTCGGGCTCTGTCGGGCTCTGTCGGGCCCTGTCGGGCTCTGTCGGGCTCTGTCGGGCTCTACTGGGCCCTGTCGGGCCCTGTCGGGCTCTGTCGGGCTCTACTGGGCTCTGTCGGGCCCTGTCGGGCCCTGTCGGGCTCTGTCGGGCTCTGTCGGGCTCTACTGGGCCCTGTCGGGCCCTGTCGGGCTCTGTCGGGCCCTGTCGGGCTCTGTCAGGCCCTGTCGGGCTCTGTCGGGTTCTGTCGGGCTCTGTCGGGTTCTGTCGGGCTCTGTCGGGCTCTGTCGGGCTCTGTCAGGCCATATCGGGCTCTGTCGGGCTCTGTCGGGCTCTGTCGGGCCCTGTCGGGCTCTGTCGGGCTCTACTGGGCCCTGTCGGGCCCTGTCGGGCTCTGTCGGGCTCTGTCGGGCTCTGTCGGGCCCTGTCGCTCTCTGTTGGGCTCTGTCGGGCTCTGTCGGGCTCTACGGGGCCCTGTCGGGCTCTGTCGGGCTCTGTCGGGCTCTGACGGGTTCTGTCGGGCTCTGTCGGGCTCTGTCGGGCTCTACTGGGCCCTGTCGGGCCCTGTCGGGCCCTGTCGGGCTCTGTCGGGCTCTGTCGGTCCCTGTCGGGCTCTGTCGGGCTCTGTCGGGCTCTGTCGGGCTCTACTGGGCCCTGTCGGGCCCTGTCGGGCTCTGTCGGGCTCTGTCGGGCTCTGTCGGGCTCTACTGGGCTCTGTCGGGCTCTGTTGGGCTCTGTCGGGCTCTGTCGGGCTCTGTCGGGCTCTACTGGGCCCTGTCGGGCTCTGTCGGGCTCTGTCGGGCCCTGTCGGGCTCTGTCGGGCTCTGTCGGGCTCTGTCGGGCCCTGTCGGGCTCTGTCGGGCCCTGTCGGGTCCTGTCGGGCTCTGTCGGGCTCTGTCGGGCCCTGTCGGGCTCTGTCGGGCTCTGTCGGGCTCTGTCGGGCTCTACTGGGCCCTGTCGGGTTCTGTCGGGCTGTGTCGGGCTCTGTCGGGCTCTACTGGGCTCTACTGGGCTCTGTCGGGCTCTGTCGGGCTCTGTCGGGCTCTACTGGGCCCTGTCGGGCCCTGTCGGGCTCTGTCGGGCTCTGTCGGGCTCTGTCGGGCTCTACTGGGCCCTGTCGGGCTCTGTCGGGCTCTGTCGGGCCCTGTCGGGCCCTGTCGGGCTCTGTCGGGCTCTACTGGGCCCTGTCGGGCCCTGTCGGGCTCTGTCGGGCTCTGTCGGGCTCTACTGGGCTCTGTCGGGCCCTGTCGGGCCCTGTCGGGCTCTGTCGGGCCCTGTCGGGCCCTGTCGGGCCCTGTCGGGCTCTGTCGGGCTCTGTCGGGCTCTACTGGGCCCTGTCGGGCCCTGTCGGGCTCTGTCGGGCTCTGTCGGGCCCTGTCGGGCTCTGTCGGGCTCTGTCGGGCCCTGTCGGGCTCTGTCGGGTTCTGTCGGGCTCTGTCGGGCTCTGTCGGGCTCTACTGGGCCCTGTCGGGCCCTGTCGGGCTCTGTCGGGCCCTGTCGGGCCCTGTCGGTCCCTGTCGGGCTCTGTCAGGCTCTGTCGGGCTCTGTCGGGCTCTACTGGGCCCTGTCGGGCCCTGTCGGGCTCTGTCGGGCTCTGTCGGGCTCTGTCGGGCTCTACTGGGCTCTACTGGGCTCTGTCGGGCTCTGTCCGGCTCTACTGGGCCCTGTCGGGCCCTGTCGGGCTCTGTCGGGCTCTGTCGGGCCCTGTCGGGCTCTGTCGGGCTCTGTCGGGCTCTGTCGGGCTCTACTGGGCTCTACTGGGCTCTGTCGGGCTCTGTCCGGCTCTACTGGGCCCTGTCGGGCCCTGTCAGGCCCTGTCGGGCTCTGTCGGGCTCTACTGGGCTCTGTCGGGCTCTGTCGGGCTCTGTCGGGTTCTGTCGGGCTCTACTGGGCTCTGTCGGGCTCTGTCGGGCTCTGTCGGGCTCTACTGGGCCCTGTCGGGCTCTGTCGGGCTCTGTCGGGCCCTGTCGGGCTCTGTCGGGCTCTGTCGGGCTCTGTCGGGCTCTACTGGGCTCTGTCGGGCTCTGTTGGGCTCTGTCGGGCTCTGTCGGGCTCTGTCGGGCTCTACTGGGCCCTGTCGGGCTCTGTCGGGCTCTGTCGGGCCCTGTCGGGCTCTGTTCGGGCCCTGTCGGTCTCTGTCGGGCCCTGTCGGGTCCTGTCGGGCTTTGTCGGGCTCTGTCGGGCCCTGTCGGGCTCTGTCGGGCTCTGTCGGGCTCTGTCGGGCTCTACTGGGCTCTGTCGGGCCCTGTCGGGCCCTGTCGGGCTCTGTCGTGCCCTGTCGGGCCCTGTCGGGCCCTGTCGGTCTCTGTCGGGCTCTGTCGGGCTCTACTGGGCCCTGTCGGGACCTGTCGGGCTCTGTCGGGCTCTGTCGGGCCCTGTCGCGCTCTGTCGGGCTCTGTCGGGCCCTGTCGGGCTCTGTCGGGCTCTGTCGGGGCCTGTCGGGCTCTGTCGGGCTCTGTCGGGCTCTGTCGGGCTCTACTGGGCTCTGTCGGGCTCTGTCAGGCTCTGTCGGGCCCTGTCGGGCTCTGTCGGGCTCTGTCGGGCTCTGTCGGGCCCTGTCGGGCTCTGTCGGGCTCTACTGGGCTCTACTGGGCCCTGTCGGGCTCTGTCGGGCTCTGTCGGGCTCTGTCGGGCTCTACTGGGCTCTGTCGGGCCCTGTCGGGCCCTGTCGGGCTCTGTCGGGCTCTGTCGGGCCCTGTCGGGCTCTGTCGGGCTCTGTCGGGCTCTGTCGGGCTCTACTGGGCCCTGTCGGGCTCTGTCGGGCTCTGTCGGGCTCTGTCGGGCTCTGTCGGGCTCTACTGGACCCTGTCGGGCCCTGTCGGGCTCTGTCGGGCTCTGTCGGGCTCTGTCGGGCTCAACTGGTCTCTGTCGGGCTCTGTCGGGTTCTGTTGGGCTCTGTCGGGCTCTGTCGGGCTCTGTCGGGCTCTGTCGGGCTCAACTGGTCTCTGTCGGGCTCTGTCGGGCTCTGTCGGGCTCTGTCGGGCCCTGTCGGGCTCTGTCGGGCTCTGACGGGTTCTGTCGGGCTCTGTCGGGCTCTGTCGGGCTCTACTGGGCCCTGTCGGGCCCTGTCGGGCCCTGTCGGGCTCTGTCGGGCTCTGTCGGGCCCTGTCGGGTTCTGTCGGGCTCTGTCGGGCTCTACTGGGCCCTGTCGGGCCCTGTCGGGCTCTGTCGGGCTCTGTCGGGCTCTGTCAGGCCATATCGGGCTCTGTCGGGCTCTGTCGGGCTCTGTCGGGCCCTGTCGGGCTCTGTTGGGCTCTACTGGGCCCTGTCGGGCCTTGTCGGGCTCTGTCGGGCTCTGTCGGGCTCTGTCGGGCCCTGTCGGTCTCTGTCGGGCTCTGTCGGGCTCTTTCGGGCTCTACTGGGCCCTGTCGGGCTCTGTCGGGCTCTGTCGGGCTCTGTCGGGCTCTGACGGGTTCTGTCGGGCTCTGTCGGGCTCTGTCGGGCTCTACTGGGCCCTGTCGGGCCCTGTCGGGCCCTGTCGGGCTCTGTCGGGCTCTGTCGGGCCCTGTCGGGCTCTGTCGGGCTCTGTCGGGCTCTGTCGGGCTCTACTGGGCCCTGTCGGGCCCTGTCGGGCTCTGTCGGGCTCTACTGGGCTCTGTCGGGCTCTGTTGGGCTCTGTCGGGCTCTGTCGGGCTCTGTCGGGCTCTACTGGGTCCTGTCGGGCTCTGTCGGGCTCTGTCGGGCCCTGTCGGGCTCTGTCAGGCTCTGTCGGGCTCTGTCGGGCTCTACTGGGCCCTGTCGGGCTCTGTCGGGCTCTGTCGGGCCCTGTCGGGCTCTGTCGGGCTCTGTCGGGCTCTGTCGGGCTCTGTCGGGCTCTACTGGGCCCTGTCGGGCTCTGTCGGGCTCTGTCGGGCCCTGTCGGGCTCTGTCGGGCTCTGTCGGGCTCTGTCGGGCTCTACTGGGCCCTGTCGGGCTCTGTCGGGCTCTGTCGGGCCCTGTCGGGCTCTGTCGGGCTCTGACGGGTTCTGTCGGGCTCTGTCGGGCTCTGTCGGGCTCTACTGGGCCCTGTCGGGCCCTGTCGGGCTCTGTCGGGCTCTGTCGGGCCTGTCGGGCTCTGTCGGGCTCTGTCGGGCTCTACTGGGCCCTGTCGGGCTCTGTCGGGCTCTGTCGGGCTCTGTCGGGCTCTACTGGGCCCTGTCGGGTTCTGTCGGGCTCTGTCGGGCTCTGTCGGTCTCTACTGGGCCCTGTCGGGCCCTGTCGGGCTCTGTCGGGCTCTGTCGGGCTCTGTCGGGCCATATCGGGCTCTGTCGGGCTCTGTCGGGCTCTGTCGGGCCCTGTCGGGCTCTGTCGGGCTCTACTGGGCCCTGTTCGGGCCCTGTCGGGCTCTGTCGGGCTCTGTCGGGCTCTGTCGGGC
This sequence comes from Caloenas nicobarica, assembly GCF_036013445.1. NCBI lineage: Eukaryota > Metazoa > Chordata > Aves > Columbiformes > Columbidae > Caloenas > Caloenas nicobarica. The sequence goes on from NW_027017539.1 coordinate 29,338, forward strand.
TCTACTGGGCCCTGTCGGGCTCTGTCGGGCTCTGTCGGGCCCTGTCGGGCTCTGTCGGGCTCTGACGGGTTCTGTCGGGCTCTGTCGGGCTCTGTCGGGCTCTACTGGGCCCTGTCGGGCCCTGTCGGGTCCTGTCGGGCTCTGTCGGGCTCTGTCGGGCCCTGTCGGGCTCTGTCGGGCTCTGTCGGGCTCTACTGGGCCCTGTCGGGCCCTGTCGGGCTCTGTCGGGCTCTGTCGGGCTCTACTGGGCTCTGTCGGGCCCTGTCGGGCCCTGTCGGGCTCTGTCGGGCCCTGTCGGGCCCTGTCGGGCCCTGTCGGGCTCTGTCGGGCTCTGTCGGGCTCTACTGGGCCCTGTCGGGCCCTGTCGGGCTCTGTCGGGCCCTGTCGGGCTCTGTCAAGCCCTGTCGGGCTCTGTCGGGTTCTGTCGGGCTCTGTCGGGTTCTGTCGGGCTCTGTCGGGCTCTGTCGGGCTCTGTCAGGCCATATCGGGCTCTGTCGGGCTCTGTCGGGCTCTGTCGGGCCCTGTCGGGCTCTGTCGGGCTCTACTGGGCCCTGTCGGGCCCTGTCGGGCTCTGTCGGGCTCTGTCGGGCTCTGTCGGGCCCTGTCGGTCTCTGTTGGGCTCTGTCGGGCTCTGTCGGGCCCTGTCGGGCTCTGTCGGGCTCTGTCGGGCTCTACTGGGCCCTGTCGGGCTCTGTCGGGCTCTGTCGGGCCCTGTCGGGCTCTGTCGGGCTCTGTCGGGCTCTGTCGGGCCCTGTCGGGCTCTGTCGGGCCCTGTCGGGTCCTGTCGGGCTCTGTCGGGCTCTGTCGGGCCCTGTCGGGCTCTGTCGGGCTCTGTCGGGCTCTGTGGGGCTCTGTCGGGCTCTGTCGGGCTCTACTGGGCCCTGTCGGGCTCTGTCGGGCTCTGTCGGGCCCTGTCGGGCTCTGTCGGGCTCTGTCGGGCTCTGTCGGGCTCTGTCGGGCTCTACTGGGCCCTGTCGGGCTCTGTCGGGCTCTGTCGGGCTCTGTCGGGCTCTGTCGGGCTCTACTGGGCCCTGTCGGGCTCTGTCGGGCTCTGTCGGGCCCTGTCGGGCTCTGTCGGGCTCTGACGGGTTATGTCGGGCTCTGTCGGGCTCTGTCGGGCTCTACTGGGCCCTGTCGGGCCCTGTCGGGCTCTGTCGGGCTCTTTCGGGCCCTGTCGGGCTCTGTCGGGCTCTGTCGGGCTCTACTGGGCCCTGTCGGACCCTGTCGGGCTCTGTCGGGCTCTGTCGGGCTCTACTGGGCTCTGTCGGGCCCTGTCAGGCCCTGTCGGGCTCTGTCGGGCCCTGTCGGGCCCTGTCGGGCCCTGTTGGGCTCTGTCGGGCTCTGTCGGGCTCTACTGGGCCCTGTCGGGCCCTGTCGGGCTCTGTCGGGCTCTGTCGGGCCCTGTCGGTCTCTGTCGGGCTCTGTCGGGCCCTGTCGGGCTCTGTCGGGTTCTGTCGGGCTCTGTCGGGCTCTGTCGGGCTCTACTGGGCCCTGTCGGGCCCTGTCGGGCTCTGTCGGGCTCTGTCGGGCTCTGTCGGGCCATATCGGGCTCTGTCGGGCTCTGTCGGGCTCTGTCAGGCCCTGTCGGGCTCTGTCGGGCTCTACTGGGCCCTGTCGGGCCCTGTCGGGCTCTGTCGGGCTCTGTCGGGCTCTGTCGGGCCCTGTCGGGCTCTGTCGGGCTCTGTCGGGCCCTGTCGGGCTCTGTCGGGTTCTGTCGGGCTCTGTCGGGCTCTGTCGGGCTCTACTGGGCCCTGTCGGGCCCTGTCGGGCTCTGTCGGGCTCTGTCGGGCCCTGTCGGTCCCTGTCGGGCTCTGTCAGGCTCTGTCGGGCTCTGTCGGGCTCTACTGGGCCCTGTCGGGCCCTGTCGGGCCCTGTCGGGCTCTACAGGGCTCTACTGGGCTCTGTCGGGCTTTGTCGGGCTCTACTGGGCCCTGTCGGGCCCTGTCGGGCTCTGTTGGGCTCTGTCGGGCCCTGTCGGGCTCTGTCGGGCTCTGTCGGGCCCTGTCGGGCTCTGTCGGGCTCTGTCGGGCTCTGTCGGGCTCTACTGGGCTCTACTGGGCTCTGTCGGGCTCTGTCCGGCTCTACTGGGCCCTGTCGGGCCCTGTCAGGCCCTGTCGGGCTCTGTCGGGCTCTGTCGGGCTCTGTCGGGTTCTGTCGGGCTCTACTGGGCCCTGTCGGGCTCTGTCGGGCTCTGTCGGGCCCTGTCGGGCTCTGTCGGGCTCTGTCGGGCTCTGTCGGGCTCTGTCGGGCTCTACTGGGCCCTGTCGGGCTCTGTCGGGCTCTGTCGGGCCCTGTCGGGCTCTGTCGGGCTCTGTCGGGCTCTGTCGGGCTCTGTCGGGCTCTACTGGGCTCTGTCGGGCTCTGTTGGGCTCTGTCGGGCTCTGTCCGGCTCTGTCGGGCTCTACTGGGCCCTGTCGGGCTCTGTCGGGCTCTGTCGGGCCCTGTCGGGCTCTGTCGGGCTCTGTCGGGCTCTGTCGGGCCCTGTCGGGCCCTGTCGGGCCCTGTCGGGTCCTGTCGGGCTCTGTCGGGCTCTGTCGGGCCCTGTCGGGCTCTGTCGGACTCTGTCGGGCTCTGTCGGGCTCTACTGGGCCCTGTCGGGCTCTGTCGGGCTCTGTCGGGCCCTGTCGGGCTCTGTCGGGCTCTACTGGGCCCTGTCGGGCTCTGTCGGGCTCTGTCGGGCTCTGTCGGGCCTGTCGGGCTCTGTCGGGCTCTGTCGGGCTCTGTCGGGCTCTACTGGGCCCTGTCGGGCTCTGTCGGGCTCTGTCGGGCTCTGTCGGGCTCTACTGGGCCCTGTCGGGTTCTGTCGGGCTCTGTCGGGCTCTGTCGGTCTCTACTGGGCCCTGTCGGGCCCTGTCGGGCTCAGTCGGGCTCTGTCGGGCTCTGTCGGGCCATATCGGGCTCTGTCGGGCTCTGTCGGGCCCTGTCGGTCTCTGTCGGGCTCTACTGGGCCCTGTCGGGCCCTGTCGGGCTCTGTCGGGCTCTGTCGGGCTCTGTCGGGCTCTACTGGGCCCTGTCGGGCTCTGTCGGGCTCTGTCGGGCCCTGTCGGGCTCTGTCGGGCTCTGACGGGTTCTGTCGGGCTCTGTCGGGCTCTGTCGGGCTCTACTGGGCCCTGTCGGGCCCTGTCGGGCCCTGTCGGGCTCTGTCGGGCTCTGTCGGGCCCTGTCGGGCTCTGTCGGGCTCTGTCGGGCTCTACTGGGCCCTGTCGGGCCCTGTCGGGCTCTGTCGGGCTCTGTCGGGCTCTACTGGGCTCTGTCGGGCCCTGTCGGGCCCTGTCGGGCTCTGTCGGGCCCTGTCGGGCCCTGTCGGGCCCTGTCGGGCTCTGTCGGGCTCTGTCGGGCTCTACTGGGCCCTGTCGGGCCCTGTCGGGCTCTGTCGGGCTCTGTCGGGCCCTGTCGGGCTCTGTCGGGTTCTGTCGGGCTCTGTCGGGCTCTGTCGGGCTCTACTGGGCCCTGTCAGGCCCTGTCGGGCTCTGTCGGGCTCTGTCGGGCTCTGTCAGGCCATATCGGGCTCTGTCGGGCTCTGTCGGGCTCTGTCGGGCCCTGTCGGGCTCTGTTGGGCTCTACTGGGCCCTGTCGGGCCTTGTCGGGCTCTGTCGGGCTCTGTCGGGCTCTGTCGGGCCCTGTCGGTCTCTGTCGGGCTCTGTCGGGCTCTGTCGGGCTCTTCTGGGCCCTGTCGGGCTCTGTCGGGCTCTGTCGGGCTCTGTCGGGCTCTGACGGGTTCTGTCGGGCTCTGTCGGGCTCTGTCGGGCTCTACTGGGCCCTGTCGGGCCCTGTCGGGCCCTGTCGGGCTCTGTCGGGCTCTGTCGGGCCCTGTCGGGCTCTGTCGGGCTCTGTCGGGCTCTACTGGGCCCTGTCGGGCCCTGTCGGGCTCTGTCGGGCTCTGTCGGGCTCTGTCGGGCTCTACTGGGCTCTGTCGGGCTCTGTTGGGCTCTGTCGGGCTCTGTCGGGCTCTGTCGGGCTCTACTGGGCCCTGTCGGGCTCTGTCGGGCTCTGTCGGGCCCTGTCGGGCTCTGTCGGGCTCTGTCGGGCTCTGTCGGGCCCTGTCGGGCTCTGTCGGGCCCTGTCGGGTCCTGTCGGGCTCTGTCGGGCTCTGTCGGGCCCTGTCGGGCTCTGTCGGGCTCTGTCGGGCTCTGTCGGGCTCTACTGGGCCCTGTCGGGCTCTGTCGGGCTCTGTCGGGCCCTGTCGGGCTCTGTCGGGCTCTGTCGGGCTCTGTCGGGCTCTACTGGGCCCTGTCGGGCTCTGTCGGGCTCTGTCGGGCCCTGTCGGGCTCTGTCGGGCTCTGTCGGGCTCTGTCGGGCTCTACTGGGCCCTGTAGGACTCTGTCGGGCTCTGTCGGGCCCTGTCGGGCTCTGTCGGGCTCTGACGGGTTCTGTCGGGCTCTGTCGGGCTCTGTCGGGCTCTACTGGGCCCTGTCGGGCCCTGTCGGGCTCTGTCGGGCTCTTTCGGGCCCTGTCGGGCTCTGTCGGGCTCTGTCGGGCTCTACTGGGCCCTGTCGGGCCCTGTCGGGCTCTGTCGGGCTCTGTCGGGCTCTACTGGGCCCTGTCGGGATCTGTCGGGCTCTGTCGGGACCTGTCGGGCTCTGTCGGGCTCTACTGGGCCCTGTCGGGCTCTGTCGGGCTCTGTCGGGCTCTGTCGGGCCTGTCGGGCTCTGTCGGGCTCTGTCAGGCCATATCGGGCTCTGTCGGGCTCTGTCGGGCTCTGTCGGGCCCTGTCGGGCTCTGTCGGGCTCTACTGGGCCCTGTCGGGCCCTGTCGGGCTCTGTCGGGCTCTGTCGGGCTCTGTCGGGCCCTGTCGGTCTCTGTTGGGCTCTGTCGGGCTCTGTCGGGCCCTGTCGGGCTCTGTCGGGCTCTGTCGGGCTCTACTGGGCCCTGTCGGGCTCTGTCGGGCTCTGTCGGGCCCTGTCGGGCTCTGTCGGGCTCTGTCGGGCTCTGTCGGGCCCTGTCGGGCTCTGTCGGGCCCTGTCGGGTCCTGTCGGGCTCTGTCGGGCTCTGTCGGGCCCTGTCGGGCTCTGTCGGGCTCTGTCGGGCTCTGTGGGGCTCTGTCGGGCTCTGTCGGGCTCTACTGGGCCCTGTCGGGCTCTGTCGGGCTCTGTCGGGCCCTGTCGGGCTCTGTCGGGCTCTGTCGGGCTCTGTCGGGCTCTGTCGGGCTCTACTGGGCCCTGTCGGGCTCTGTCGGGCTCTGTCGGGCCCTGTCGGGCTCTGTCGGGCTCTGACGGGTTATGTCGGGCTCTGTCGGGCTCTGTCGGGCTCTACTGGGCCCTGTCGGGCCCTGTCGGGCTCTGTCGGGCTCTTTCGGGCCCTGTCGGGCTCTGTCGGGCTCTGTCGGGCTCTACTGGGCCCTGTCGGACCCTGTCGGGCTCTGTCGGGCTCTGTCGGGCTCTACTGGGCTCTGGCGGGCCCTGTCAGGCCCTGTCGGGCTCTGTCGGGCCCTGTCGGGCCCTGTCGGGCCCTGTTGGGCTCTGTCGGGCTCTGTCGGGCTCTACTGGGCCCTGTCGGGCCCTGTCGGGCTCTGTCGGGCTCTGTCGGGCCCTGTCGGTCTCTGTCGGGCTCTGTCGGGCCCTGTCGGGCTCTGTCGGGTTCTGTCGGGCCCTGTCGGGCTCTGTCGGGCTCTACTGGGCCCTGTCGGGCCCTGTCGGGCTCTGTCGGGCTCTGTCGGGCTCTGTCGGGCCATATCGGGCTCTGTCGGGCTCTGTCGGGCTCTGTCAGGCCCTGTCGGGCTCTGTCGGGCTCTACTGGGCCCTGTCGGGCCCTGTCGGGCTCTGTCGGGCTCTGTCGGGCTCTACTGGGCCCTGTCGGGCCCTGTCGGGCTCTGTCGGGCTCTGTCGGGCCCTGTCGGGCTCTGTCGGGCTCTGTCGGGCCCTGTCGGGCTCTGTCGGGTTCTGTCGGGCTCTGTCGGGCTCTGTCGGGCTCTACTGGGCCCTGTCGGGCCCTGTCGGGCTCTGTCGGGCTCTGTCGGGCCCTGTCGGTCCCTGTCGGGCTCTGTCAGGCTCTGTCGGGCTCTGTCGGGCTCTACTGGGCCCTGTCGGGCCCTGTCGGGCCCTGTCGGGCTCTACAGGGCTCTACTGGGCTCTGTCGGGCTTTGTCGGGCTCTACTGGGCCCTGTCGGGCCCTGTCGGGCTCTGTTGGGCTCTGTCGGGCCCTGTCGGGCTCTGTCGGGCTCTGTCGGGCCCTGTCGGGCTCTGTCGGGCTCTGTCGGGCTCTCTCGGGCTCTACTGGGCTCTACTGGGCTCTGTCGGGCTCTGTCCGGCTCTACTGGGCCCTGTCGGGCCCTGTCAGGCCCTGTCGGGCTCTGTCGGGCTCTGTCGGGCTCTGTCGGGCTCTGTCGGGTTCTGTCGGGCTCTACTGGGCTCTGTCGGGCTCTGTCGGGCTCTGTCGGGCTCTGTCGGGCTCTACTGGGCCCTGTCGGGCTCTGTCGGGCCCTGTCGGGCTCTGTCGGGCTCTGTCGGGCCCTGTCGGGCTCTGTCGGGCTCTGTCGGGCTCTGTCGGGCCCTGTCGGGCTCTGTCGGGCCCTGTCGGGTCCTGTCGGGCTCTGTCGGGCTCTGTCGGGCCCTGTCGGGCTCTGTCGGACTCTGTCGGGCTCTGTCGGGCTCTACTGGGCCCTGTCGGGCTCTGTCGGGCTCTGTCGGGCCCTGTCGGGCTCTGTCGGGCTCTACTGGGCCCTGTCGGGCTCTGTCGGGCTCTGTCGGGCTCTGTCGGGCCTGTCGGGCTCTGTCGGGCTCTGTCGGGCTCTGTCGGGCTCTACTGGGCCCTGTCGGGCTCTGTCGGGCTCTGTCGGGCTCTGTCGGGCTCTACTGGGCCCTGTCGGGTTCTGTCGGGCTCTGTCGGGCTCTGTCGGTCTCTACTGGGCCCTGTCGGGCCCTGTCGGGCTCAGTCGGGCTCTGTCGGGCTCTGTCGGGCCATATCGGGCTCTGTCGGGCTCTGTCGGGCCCTGTCGGTCTCTGTCGGGCTCTACTGGGCCCTGTCGGGCCCTGTCGGGCTCTGTCGGGCTCTGTCGGGCTCTGTCGGGCTCTACTGGGCCCTGTCGGGCTCTGTCGGGCTCTGTCGGGCCCTGTCGGGCTCTGTCGGGCTCTGACGGGTTCTGTCGGGCTCTGTCGGGCTCTGTCGGGCTCTACTGGGCCCTGTCGGGCCCTGTCGGGCCCTGTCGGGCTCTGTCGGGCTCTGTCGGGCCCTGTCGGGCTCTGTCGGGCTCTGTCGGGCTCTACTGGGCCCTGTCGGGCCCTGTCGGGCTCTGTCGGGCTCTGTCGGGCTCTACTGGGCTCTGTCGGGCCCTGTCGGGCCCTGTCGGGCTCTGTCGGGCCCTGTCGGGCCCTGTCGGGCCCTGTCGGGCCCTGTCGGGCTCTGTCGGGCTCTGTCGGGCTCTACTGGGCCCTGTCGGGCCCTGTCGGGCTCTGTCGGGCTCTGTCGGGCCCTGTCGGGCTCTGTCGGGTTCTGTCGGGCTCTGTCGGGCTCTGTCGGGCTCTACTGGGCCCTGTCAGGCCCTGTCGGGCTCTGTCGGGCTCTGTCGGGCTCTGTCAGGCCATATCGGGCTCTGTCGGGCTCTGTCGGGCTCTGTCGGGCCCTGTCGGGCTCTGTTGGGCTCTACTGGGCCCTGTCGGGCCTTGTCGGGCTCTGTCGGGCTCTGTCGGGCTCTGTCGGGCCCTGTCGGTCTCTGTCGGGCTCTGTCGGGCTCTGTCGGGCTCTTCTGGGCCCTGTCGGGCTCTGTCGGGCTCTGTCGGGCTCTGTCGGGCTCTGACGGGTTCTGTCGGGCTCTGTCGGTCTCTGTCGGGCTCTACTGGGCCCTGTCGGGCCCTGTCGGGCCCTGTCGGGCTCTGTCGGGCTCTGTCGGGCCCTGTCGGGCTCTGTCGGGCTCTGTCGGGCTCTACTGGGCCCTGTCGGGCCCTGTCGGGCCCTGTCGGGCTCTGTCGGGCTCTGTCGGGCTCTGTCGGGCCATATCGGGCTCTGTCGGGCTCTGTCGGGCTCTGTCAGGCCCTGTCGGGCTCTGTCGGGCTCTACTGGGCCCTGTCGGGCCCTGTCGGGCTCTGTCGGGCTCTGTCGGGCTCTACTGGGCCCTGTCGGGCCCTGTCGGGCTCTGTCGGGCTCTGTCGGGCCCTGTCGGGCTCTGTCGGGCTCTGTCGGGCCCTGTCGGGCTCTGTCGGGTTCTGTCGGGCTCTGTCGGGCTCTGTCGGGCTCTACTGGGCCCTGTCGGGCCCTGTCGGGCTCTGTCGGGCTCTGTCGGGCCCTGTCGGTCCCTGTCGGGCTCTGTCAGGCTCTGTCGGGCTCTGTCGGGCTCTACTGGGCCCTGTCGGGCCCTGTCGGGCCCTGTCGGGCTCTACAGGGCTCTACTGGGCTCTGTCGGGCTTTGTCGGGCTCTACTGGGCCCTGTCGGGCCCTGTCGGGCTCTGTTGGGCTCTGTCGGGCCCTGTCGGGCTCTGTCGGGCTCTGTCGGGCCCTGTCGGGCTCTGTCGGGCTCTGTCGGGCTCTGTCGGGCTCTACTGGGCTCTACTGGGCTCTGTCGGGCTCTGTCCGGCTCTACTGGGCCCTGTCGGGCCCTGTCAGGCCCTGTCGGGCTCTGTCGGGCTCTGTCGGGCTCTGTCGGGCTCTGTCGGGCTCTGTCGGGTTCTGTCGGGCTCTACTGGGCTCTGTCGGGCTCTGTCGGGCTCTGTCGGGCTCTGTCGGGCTCTACTGGGCCCTGTCGGGCTCTGTCGGGCTCTGTCGGGCCCTGTCGGGCTCTGTCGGGCTCTGTCGGGCTCTGTCGGGCTCTGTCGGGCTCTACTGGGCTCTGTCGGGCTCTGTTGGGCTCTGTCGGGCTCTGTCGGGCTCTGTCGGGCTCTACTGGGCCCTGTCGGGCTCTGTCGGGCTCTGTCGGGCCCTGTCGGGCTCTGTCGGGCTCTGTCGGGCTCTGTCGGGCCCTGTCGGGCTCTGTCGGGCCCTGTCGGGTCCTGTCGGGCTCTGTCGGGCTCTGTCGGGCCCTGTCGGGCTCTGTCGGACTCTGTCGGGCTCTGTCGGGCTCTACTGGGCCCTGTCGGGCTCTGTCGGGCTCTGTCGGGCCCTGTCGGGCTCTGTCGGGCTCTACTGGGCCCTGTCGGGCTCTGTCGGGCTCTGTCGGGCTCTGTCGGGCCTGTCGGGCTCTGTCGGGCTCTGTCGGGCTCTGTCGGGCTCTACTGGGCCCTGTCGGGCTCTGTCGGGCTCTGTCGGGCTCTGTCGGGCTCTACTGGGCCCTGTCGGGTTCTGTCGGGCTCTGTCGGGCTCTGTCGGTCTCTACTGGGCCCTGTCGGGCCCTGTCGGGCTCAGTCGGGCTCTGTCGGGCTCTGTCGGGCCATATCGGGCTCTGTCGGGCTCTGTCGGGCCCTGTCGGTCTCTGTCGGGCTCTACTGGGCCCTGTCGGGCCCTGTCGGGCTCTGTCGGGCTCTGTCGGGCTCTGTCGGGCTCTACTGGGCCCTGTCGGGCTCTGTCGGGCTCTGTCGGGCCCTGTCGGGCTCTGTCGGGCTCTGACGGGTTCTGTCGGGCTCTGTCGGGCTCTGTCGGGCTCTACTGGGCCCTGTCGGGCCCTGTCGGGCCCTGTCGGGCCCTGTCGGGCTCTGTCGGGCCCTGTCGGTCTCTGTCGGGCTCTGTCGGGCTCTACTGGGCCCTGTCGGGCCCTGTCGGGCTCTGTCGGGCTCTGTCGGGCTCTACTGGGCTCTGTCGGGCCCTGTCGGGCCCTGTCGGGCCCTGTCGGGCTCTGTCGGGCTCTGTCGGGCTCTACTGGGCCCTGTCGGGCCCTGTCGGGCTCTGTCGGGCTCTGTCGGGCCCTGTCGGGCTCTGTCGGGCTCTGTCGGGCTCTGTCGGGCTCTGTCGGGCTCTACTGGGCCCTGTCAGGCCCTGTCGGGCTCTGTCGGGCTCTGTCGGGCTCTGTCAGGCCATATCGGGCTCTGTCGGGCTCTGTCGGGCTCTGTCGGGCCCTGTCGGGCTCTGTTGGGCTCTACTGGGCCCTGTCGGGCCTTGTCGGGCTCTGTCGGGCTCTGTCGGGCTCTGTCGGGCCCTGTCGGTCTCTGTCGGGCTCTGTCGGGCTCTGTCGGGCTCTTCTGGGCCCTGTCGGGCTCTGTCGGGCTCTGTCGGGCTCTGACGGGTTCTGTCGGGCTCTGTCGGGCTCTGTCGGGCTCTACTGGGCCCTGTCGGGCCCTGTCGGGCCCTGTCGGGCTCTGTCGGGCTCTGTCGGGCCCTGTCGGGCTCTGTCGGGCTCTGTCGGGCTCTACTGGGCCCTGTCGGGCCCTGTCGGGCTCTGTCGGGCTCTGTCGGGCTCTGTCGGGCTCTACTGGGCTCTGTCGGGCTCTGTTGGGCTCTGTCGGGCTCTGTCGGGCTCTGTCGGGCTCTACTGGGCCCTGTCGGGCTCTGTCGGGCTCTGTCGGGCCCTGTCGGGCTCTGTCGGGCTCTGTCGGGCTCTGTCGGGCCCTGTCGGGCTCTGTCGGGCCCTGTCGGGTCCTGTCGGGCTCTGTCGGGCTCTGTCGGGCCCTGTCGGGCTCTGTCGGGCTCTGTCGGGCTCTGTCGGGCTCTACTGGGCCCTGTCGGGCTCAGTCGGGCTCTGTCGGGCCCTGTCGGGCTCTGTCGGGCTCTGTCGGGCTCTGTCGGGCTCTACTGGGCCCTGTCGGGCTCTGTCGGGCTCTGTCGGGCCCTGTCGGGCTCTGTCGGGCTCTGTCGGGCTCTGTCGGGCTCTACTGGGCCCTGTAGGACTCTGTCGGGCTCTGTCGGGCCCTGTCGGGCTCTGTCGGGCTCTGACGGGTTCTGTCGGGCTCTGTCGGGCTCTGTCGGGCTCTACTGGGCCCTGTCGGGCCCTGTCGGGCTCTGTCGGGCTCTTTCGGGCCCTGTCGGGCTCTGTCGGGCTCTGTCGGGCTCTACTGGGCCCTGTCGGGCCCTGTCGGGCTCTGTCGGGCTCTGTCGGGCTCTACTGGGCCCTGTCGGGATCTGTCGGGCTCTGTCGGGACCTGTCGGGCTCTGTCGGGCTCTACTGGGCCCTGTCGGGCTCTGTCGGGCTCTGTCGGGCTCTGTCGGGCCTGTCGGGCTCTGTCGGGCTCTGTCGGGCTCTACTGGGCCCTGTCGGGCTCTGTCGGGCTCTGTCGGGCTCTGTCGGGCTCTACTGGGCCCTTTCGGGCTCTGTCGGGCTCTGTCGGGCTCTGTCGGTCTCTACTGGGCCCTGTCGGGCCCTGTCGGGCTCTGTCGGGCTCTGTCGGGCTCTGTCGGGCCATATCGGGCTCTGTCAGGCTCTGTCGGGCTCTGTCGGGCCCTGTCGGGCTCTGTCGGGCTCTACTGGGCCCTGTTCGGGCCCTGTCGGGCTCTGTCGGGCTCTGTCGGGCTCTGTCGGGCTCTACTGGGCCCTGTCGGGCTCTGTCGGGCTCTGTCGGGCCCTGTCGGGCTCTGTCGGGCTCTGACGGGTTCTGTCGGGCTCTGTCGGGCTCTGTCGGGCTCTACTGGGCTCTGTCGGGCCCTGTCGGGCTCTGTCGGGCTCTGTCGGGCCCTGTCGGGCTCTGTCGGGCTCTGTCGGGCTCTGTCGGGCCCTGTCGGGCCCTGTCGGGCTCTGTCTGGCTCTACTGGGCCCTGTCGGGCCCTGTCGGGCCCTGTCGGGCTCTGTCGGGCCCTGTCGGGCCCTGTCGGGCCCTGTCGGGCTCTGTCGGGCTCTGTCGGGCTCTACTGGGCCCTGTCGGGCCCTGTCGGGCTCTGTCGGGCCCTGTCGGGCTCTGTCAGGCCCTGTCGGGCTCTGTCGGGTTCTGTCGGGCTCTGTCGGGTTCTGTCGGGCTCTGTCGGGCTCTGTCGGGCTCTGTCAGGCCATATCGGGCTCTGTCGGGCTCTGTCGGGCTCTGTCGGGCCCTGTCGGGCTCTGTCGGGCTCTACTGGGCCCTGTCGGGCCCTGTCGGGCTCTGTCGGGCTCTGTCGGGCTCTGTCGGGCCCTGTCGGTCTCTGTTGGGCTCTGTCGGGCTCTGTCGGGCTCTACGGGGCCCTGTCGGGCTCTGTCGGGCTCTGTTGGGCTCTGACGGGTTCTGTCGGGCTCTGTCGGGCTCTGTCGGGCCCTGTCGGGCTCTGTCGGGCTCTGTCGGGCCCTGTCGGGCTCTGTCGGGTTCTGTCGGGCTCTGTCGGGCTCTGTCGGGCTCTACTGGGCCCTGTCGGGCCCTGTCGGGCTCTGTCGGGCCCTGTCGGGCCCTGTCGGTCCCGGTCGGGCTCTGTCAGGCTCTGTCGGGCTCTGTCGGGCTCTACTGGGCCCTGTCGGGCCCTGTCGGGCCCTGTCGGGCTCTACTGGGCTCTACTGGGCTCTGTCGGGCTCTGTCGGGCTCTACTGGGCCCTGTCGGGCCCTGTCGGGCTCTGTCGGGCTCTGTCGGGCTCTGTCGGGCCCTGTCGGGCTCTGTCGGGCTCTGTCGGGCTCTGTCGGGCTCTACTGGGCTCTACTGGGCTCTGTCGGGCTCTGTCCGGCTCTACTGGGCCCTGTCGGGCCCTGTCAGGCCCTGTGGGGCTCTGTCGGGCTCTACTGGGCTCTGTCGGGCTCTGTCGGGCTCTGTCGGGTTCTGTCGGGCTCTACTGGGCTCTGTCGGGCTCTGTCGGGCTCTGTCGGGCTCTACTGGGACCTGTCGGGCTCTGTCGGGCCCTGTCGGGCTCTGTCGGGCTCTGTCGGGCTCTGTCGGGCTCTGTCGGGCTCTACTGGGCTCTGTCGGGCTCTGTTGGGCTCTGTCGGGCTCTGTCGGGCTCTGTCGGGCTCTACTGGGCCCTGTCGGGCTCTGTCGGGCTCTGTCGGGCCCTGTCGGGCTCTGTCGGGCTCTGTCGGGCCCTGTCGGGCTCTGTCGGGCCCTGTCGGGTCCTGTCGGGCTCTGTCGGGCTCTGTCGGGCCCTGTCGGGCTCTGTCGGGCTCTGTCGGGCTCTGTCGGGCTCTACTGGGCTCTGTCGGGCCCTGTCGGGCCCTGTCGGGCTCTGTCGTGCCCTGTCGGGCCCTGTCGGGCCCTGTCGGTCTCTGTCGGGCTCTGTCGGGCTCTACTGGGCCCTGTCGGGACCTGTCGGGCTCTGTCGGGCTCTGTCGGGCCCTGTCGGGCTCTGTCGGGCTCTGTCGGGCCCTGTCGGGCTCTGTCGGGCTCTGTCGGGCTCTGTCGGGCTCTGTCGGGCTCTGTCGGGCTCTGTCGGGCTCTACTGGGCTCTGTCGGGCTCTGTCAGGCTCTGTCGGGCCCTGTCGGGCTCTGTCGGGCTCTGTCGGGCTCTGTCGGGCCCTGTCGGGCTCTGTCGGGCTCTACTGGGCTCTACTGGGCCCTGTCGGGCTCTGTCGGGCTCTGTCGGGCTCTGTCGGGCTCTACTGGGCTCTGTCGGGCCCTGTCGGGCCCTGTCGGGCTCTGTCGGGCTCTGTCGGGCCCTGTCGGGCTCTGTCGGGCTCTGTCGGGCTCTGTCGGGCTCTGTCGGGCTCTACTGGGCCCTGTCGGGCTCTGTCGGGCTCTGTCGGGCTCTGTCGGGCTCTGTCGGGCTCTACTGGACCCTGTCGGGCCCTGTCGGGCTCTGTCGGGCTCTGTCGGGCTCTGTCGGGCTCAACTGGTCTCTGTCGGGCTCTGTCGGGTTCTGTTGGGCTCTGTCGGGCTCTGTCGGGCTCTGTCGGGCTCTACTGGGCTCTGTCGGGCTCTGTCGGGCTCTACTGGGCCCTGTCAGGCTCTGTCGGGCTCTGTCGGGCCCTGTCGGGCCCTGTCGGGCCCTGTCGGGCTCTGTCGGGCTCTGTCGGGCCCTGTCGGGCTCTGTCGGGCTCTGTCGGGCTCTGTCGGGCTCTACTGGGCTCTGTCGGGCCCTGTCGGGCCCTGTCGGGCCCTGTCGGGCTCTGTCGGGCTCTGTCGGGCCCTGTCGGGCTCTGTCGGGCTCTGTCGGGCCCTGTCGGGCTCTGTCGGGCTCTGTCGGGCCCTGTCGGGCTCTGTCGGGCTCTGTCGGGTTCTGTCGGGCTCTGTCGGGCTCTGTCGGGCTCTATCGGGCTCTTCTGGGCCCTGTCGGGCCCTGTCGGGCTCTGTCGGGCTCTGTCGGGCTCAACTGGGCTCTGTCGGGCTCTGTCGGGTTCTGTCGGGCTCTGTCGGGCTCTGTCGGGCTCTACTGGGCCCTGTCGGGACCTGTCGGGCTCTGTCGGGCTCTGTCGGGCCCTGTCGGGCTCTGTCGGGCTCTGTCGGGCCCTGTCGGGCTCTGTCGGGCTCTGTCGGGGCCTGTCGGGCTCTGTCGGGCTCTGTTGGGCTCTGTCGGGCTCTACTGGGCTCTGTCGGGCTCTGTCAGGCTCTGTCGGGCCCTGTCGGGCTCTGTCGGGCTCTGTCGGGCTCTGTCGGGCCCTGTCGGGCTCTGTCGGGCTCTACTGGGCTCTACTGGGCCCTGTCGGGCTCTGTCGGGCTCTGTCGGGCTCTGTCGGGCTCTACTGGGCTCTGTCGGGCCCTGTCGGGCCCTGTCGGGCTCTGTCGGGCTCTGTCGGGCCCTGTCGGGCTCTGTCAGGCTCTGTCGGGCTCTGTCGGGCTCTACTGGGCCCTGTCGGGCTCTGTCGGGCTCTGTCGGGCTCTGTCGGGCTCTGTCGGGCTCTACTGGACCCTGTCGGGCCCTGTCGGGCTCTGTCGGGCTCTGTCGGGCTCTGTCGGGCTCAACTGGTCTCTGTCGGGCTCTGTCGGGTTCTGTTGGGCTCTGTCGGGCTCTGTCGGGCTCTGTCGGGCTCTACTGGGCTCTGTCGGGCTCTGTCGGGCTCTACTGGGCCCTGTCAGGCTCTGTCGGGCTCTGTCGGGCCCTGTCGGGCCCTGTCGGGCCCTGTCGGGCTCTGTCGGGCTCTGTCGGGCCCTGTCGGGCCCTGTCGGGCTCTGTCGGGCTCTGTCGGGCTCTGTCGGGCTCTACTGGGCTCTGTCGGGCCCTGTCGGGCCCTGTCGGGCCCTGTCGGGCTCTGTCGGGCTCTGTCGGGCCCTGTCGGGCTCTGTCGGGCTCTGTCGGGCCCTGTCGGGCTCTGTCGGGCTCTGTCGGGCCCTGTCGGGCTCTGTCGGGCTCTGTCGGGCTCTGTCGGGTTCTGTCGGGCTCTGTCGGGCTCTGTCGGGCTCTATCGGGCTCTTCTGGGCCCTGTCGGGCCCTGTCGGGCTCTGTCGGGCTCTGTCGGGCTCAACTGGGCTCTGTCGGGCTCTGTCGGGTTCTGTCGGGCTCTGTCGGGCTCTGTCGGGCTCTGTCAGGCTCTACTGGGCTCTACTGGGCTCTGTCGGGCTCTGTCGGGCTCTACTGGGCCCTGTCGGGCCCTGTCGGGCCCTGTCGGGCTCTGTCGGGCTCTACTGGGCTCTGTCGGGCTCTGTCGGGCTCTGTCGGGCTCTACTGGGCTCTGTCGGGCTCTGTCGGGCTCTGTCGGGCTCTACTGGGCCCTGTCGGGCTCTGTCGGGCTCTGTCGGGCCCTGTCGGGCTCTGTCGGGCTCTGTCGGGCTCTGTCGGGCTCTACTGGGCTCTGTCGGGCTCTGTCGGGCTCTGTCGGGCTCTACTGGGCCCTGTCGGGCTCTGTCGGGCTCTGTCGGGCCCTGTCAGGCTCTGTCAGGCTCTGTCGGGCTCTGTCGGGCTCTGTCGGGCCCTGTCGGGCTCTGTCGGGCTCTGTCGGGCCCTGTCGGGCTCTGTCGGGCTCTGTCGGGCTCTGTCGGGCTCTACTGGGCCCTGTCGGGCTCTGTCGGGCTCTGTCGGGCTCTGTCGGGCCCTGTCGGGCTCTGTCGGGCTCTACTGGGCCCTGTCGGGCTCTGTCGGGCTCTGTCGGGCTCTGTCGGGCCCTGTCGGGCTCTGTCGGGCTCTGTCGGGCTCTACTGGGCCCTGTCGGGCGCTGTCGGGCTCTGTCGGGCTCTGTCGGGCTCTGTCGGGCCCTGTCGGGCTCTGTCGGGCTCTGTCGGGCTCTACTGGGCCCTGTCGGGCTCTGTCGGGCTCTGTCGGGCTCTACTGGGCTCTGTCGGGCTCTGTCGGGCCCTGTCCGGCTCTGTTGGGCCCTGTCGGGTCCTGTCGGGCTCTGTCGGGCTCTGTCGGGCCCTGTCGGTCTCTGTCGGGCTCTGTCGGGCTCTGTCGGGCTCTGTCGGGCTCTACTGGTCCCTGTCGGGCTCTGTCGGGCCCTGTCGGGCTCTGTCGGGCTCTGTCGGGCTCTACTGGGCTCTGTCGGGCTCTGTCGGGCTCTGTCGGGCTCTACTGGGCTCTGTCGGGCTCTGTCGGGCCCTGTCGGGCTCTGTCGGGCCCTGTCGGGTCCTGTCGGGCCCTGTCGGGCTCTGTCGGGCCCTGTCGGTCTCTGTCGGGCTCTGTCGGGCTCTGTCGGGCTCTACTGGGCCCTGTCGGGCCCTGTCGGGCTCTGTCGGGCTCTGTCGGGCTCTACTGGGCCCTGTCGGGCCCTGTCGGGCTCTGTCGGGCTCTGTCGGGCTCTACTGGGCCCTGTCGGGATCTGTCGGGCTCTGTCGGGCCCTGTCGGGCTCTGTCGGGCTCTACTGGGCCCTGTCGGGCTCTGTCGGGCTCTGTCGGGCTCTGTCGGGCTCTGTCGGGCTCTGTCGGGCTCTGTCGGGCCTGTCGGGCTCTGTCGGGCTCTGTCGGGCTCTACTGGGCCCTGTCGGGCTCTGTCGGGCTCTGTCGGGCTCTGTCGGGCTCTACTGGGCCCTGTCGGGTTCTGTCGGGCTCTGTCGGGCTCTGTCGGTCTCTACTGGGCCCTGTCGGGCTCTGTCGGGCTCTGTCGGGCTCTGTCGGGCTCTGTCGGGCCATATCGGGCTCTGTCGGGCTCTGTCGGGCTCTGTCGGGCCCTGTCGGGCTCTGTCGGGCTCTACTGGGCCCTGTTCGGGCCCTGTCGGGCTCTGTCGGGCTCTGTCGGGCTCTGTCGGGCTCTACTGGGCCCTGTCGGGCTCTGTCGGGCTCTGTCGGGCCCTGTCGGGCTCTGTCGGGCTCTGACGGGTTCTGTCGGGCTCTGTCGGGCTCTGTCGGGCTCTACTGGGCCCTGTCGGGCCCTGTCGGGCCCTGTCGGGCTCTGTCGGGCTCTGTCGGGCCCTGTCGGGCTCTGTCGGGCTCTGTCGGGCTCTACTGGGCCCTGTCGGGCCCTGTCGGGCTCTGTCGGGCTCTGTCGGGCTCTACTGGGCTCTGTCGGGCCCTGTCGGGCCCTGTCGGGCTCTGTCGGGCCCTGTCGGGCCCTGTCGGGCCCTGTCGGGCTCTGTCGGGCTCTGTCGGGCTCTACTGGGCCCTGTCGGGCCCTGTCGGGCTCTGTCGGGCCCTGTCGGGCTCTGTCAGGCCCTGTCGGGCACTGTCGGGTTCTGTCGGGCTCTGTCGGGTTCTGTCGGGCTCTGTCGGGCTCTGTCGGGCTCTGTCAGGCCATATCGGGCTCTGTCGGGCTCTGTCGGGCTCTGTCGGGCCCTGTCGGGCTCTGTCGGGCTCTACTGGGCCCTGTCGGGCCCTGTCGGGCTCTGTCGGGCTCTGTCGGGCTCTGTCGGGCCCTGTCGGTCTCTGTTGGGCTCTGTCGGGCTCTGTCGGGCTCTACTGGGCCCTGTCGGGCTCTGTCGGGCTCTGTCGGGCTCTGTCGGGCTCTGACGGGTTCTGTCGGGCTCTGTCGGGCTCTGTCGGGCTCTACTGGGCCCTGTCGGGCCCTGTCGGGCCCTGTCGGGCTCTGTCGGGCTCTGTCGGGCTCTGTCGGGCTCTACTGGGCCCTGTCGGGCCCTGTCGGGCTCTGTCGGGCTCTGTCGGGCTCTGTCGGGCTCTACTGGGCTCTGTCGGGCTCTGTTGGGCTCTGTCGGGCTCTGTCGGGCTCTGTCGGGCTCTACTGGGCCCTGTCGGGCTCTGTCGGGCTCTGTCGGGCCCTGTCGGGCTCTGTCGGGCTCTGTCGGGCTCTGTCGGGCCCTGTCGGGCTCTGTCGGGCCCTGTCGGGTCCTGTCGGGCTCTGTCGGGCTCTGTCGGGCCCTGTCGGGCTCTGTCGGGCTCTGTCGGGCTCTGTCGGGCTCTACTGGGCCCTGTCGGGCTCTGTCGGGCTCTGTCGGGCTCTGTCGGGCACTGTCGGGCCCTGTCGGGCTCTGTCGGGCTCTACTGGGCCCTGTCGGGCTCTGTCGGGCTCTGTCGGGCTCTGTCGGGCCTGTCGGGCTCTGTCGGGCTCTGTCGGGCTCTGTCGGGCTCTACTGGGCCCTGTCGGGCTCTGTCGGGCTCTGTCGGGCTCTGTCGGGCTCTACTGGGCCCTGTCGGGTTCTGTCGGGCTCTGTCGGGCTCTGTCGGTCTCTACTGGGCCCTGTCGGGCCCTGTCGGGCCCTGTCGGGCTCTGTCGGGCTCTGTCGGGCTCTACTGGGCCCTGTCGGGCTCTGTCGGGCTCTGTCGGGCTCTGTCGGGCTCTACTGGGCCCTGTCGGGCTCTGTCGGGCTCTGTCGGGCTCTGTCGGGCTCTACTGGGCCCTGTCGGGCTCTGTCGGGCTCTGTCGGGCCCTGTCGGGCTCTGTCGGGCTCTGTCGGGCCCTGTCGGGCTCTGTCGGGCTCTGTCGGGCTCTACTGGGCCCTGTCGGGCCCTGTCGGGCTCTGTCGGGCTCTGTCGGGCTCTACTGGGCCCTGTCGGGCCCTGTCGGGCCCTGTCGGGCCCTGTCGGGCTCTGTCGGGCTCTGTCGGGCTCTGTCGGGCTCTACTGGGCCCTGTCGGGCTCTGTCGGGCTCTGTCGGGCTCTGTCGGGCCCTGTCGGGCTCTGTCGGGCTCTGTCGGGCCCTGTCGGGCTCTGTCGGGTTCTGTCGGGCTCTGTCGGGCTCTGTCGGGCTCTACTGGGCCCTGTCGGGCCCTGTCGGGCTCTGTCGGGCCCTGTCGGGCCCTGTCGGTCCCTATCGGGCTCTGTCAGGCTCTGTCGGGCTCTGTCGGGCTCTACTGGGCCCTGTCGGGCCCTGTCGGGCCCTGTCGGGCTCTACTGGGCTCTACTGGGATCTGTCGGGCTCTGTCGGGCTCTACTGGTCTCTGTCGGGCCCTGTCGGGCTCTGTCGGGCTCTGTCGGGCCCTGTCGGGCTCTGTCGGGCTCTGTCGGGCCCTGTCGGGCTCTGTCGGGCTCTGTCGGGCTCTGTCGGGCTCTACTGGGCTCTACTGGGCTCTGTCGGGCTCTGTCCGGCTCTACTGCGCCCTGTCGGGCCCTGTCAGGCCCTGTCGGGCTCTGTCGGGCTCTACTGGGCTCTGTCGGGCTCTGTCGGGCTCTGTCGGGTTCTGTCGGGCTCTACTGGGCTCTGTCGGGCTCTGTCGGGCTCTGTCGGGCTCTACTGGGCCCTGTCGGGCTCTGTCGGGCTCTGTCGGGCCCTGTCGGGCTCTGTCGGGCTCTGTCGGGCTCTGTCGGGCTCTACTGGGCTCTGTCGGGCTCTGTTGGGCTCTGTCGGGCTCTGTCGGGCTCTGTCGGGCTCTACTGGGCCCTGTCGGGCTCTGTCGGGCTCTGTCGGGCCCTGTCGGGCTCTGTCGGGCTCTGTCGGGCTCTGTCGGGCCCTGTCGGGCTCTGTCGGGCCCTGTCGGGTCCTGTCGGGCTCTGTCGGGCTCTGTCGGGCCCTGTCGGGCTCTGTCGGGCTCTGTCGGGCTCTGTCGGGCTCTACTGGGCTCTGTCGGGCCCTGTCGGGCCCTGTCGGGCTCTGTCGTGCCCTGTCGGGCCCTGTCGGGCCCTGTCGGTCTCTGTCGGGCTCTGTCGGGCTCTACTGGGCCCTGTCGGGCCCTGTCGGGCTC
This sequence comes from Caloenas nicobarica, assembly GCF_036013445.1. NCBI lineage: Eukaryota > Metazoa > Chordata > Aves > Columbiformes > Columbidae > Caloenas > Caloenas nicobarica. The sequence goes on from NW_027017539.1 coordinate 48,955, forward strand.
TGTCGGGCTCTGTCGGGCCCTGTCGGGCTCTGTCGGGCTCTGTCGGGCCCTGTCGGGCTCTGTCGGGCTCTGTCGGGGCCTGTCGGGCTCTGTCGGGCTCTGTCGGGCTCTGTCGGGCTCTACTGGGCTCTGTCGGGCTCTGTCAGGCTCTGTCGGGCCCTGTCGGGCTCTGTCGGGCTCTGTCGGGCTCTGTCGGGCCCTGTCGGGCTCTGTCGGGCTCTACTGGGCTCTACTGGGCCCTGTCGGGCTCTGTCGGGCTCTGTCGGGCTCTGTCGGGCTCTACTGGGCTCTGTCGGGCCCTGTTGGGCCCTGTCGGGCTCTGTCGGGCTCTGTCGGGCCCTGTCGGGCTCTGTCGGGCCCTGTCGGGCTCTGTCGGGCTCTACTGGGCCCTGTCGGGCTCTGTCGGGCTCTGTCGGGCTCTGTCGGGCTCTACTGGACCCTGTCGGGCCCTGTCGGGCTCTGTCGGGCTCTGTCGGGCTCTGTCGGGCTCAACTGGTCTCTGTCGGGCTCTGTCGGGTTCTGTTGGGCTCTGTCGGGCTCTGTCGGGCTCTGTCGGGCTCTGTCGGGCTCTACTGGGCTCTGTCGGGCTCTGTCGGGCTCTACTGGGCCCTGTCAGGCTCTGTCGGGCCCTGTCGGGCCCTGTCGGGCCCTGTCGGGCTCTGTCGGGCTCTGTCGGGCCCTGTCGGGCTCTGTCGGGCTCTGTCGGGCTCTGTCGGGCTCTACTGGGCTCTGTCGGGCCCTGTCGGGCCCTGTCGGGCTCTGTCGGGCTCTGTCGGGCCCTGTCGGGCTCTGTCGGGCTCTGTCGGGCCCTGTCGGGCTCTGTCGGGCTCTGTCGGGCTCTGTCGGGTTCTGTCGGGCTCTGTCGGGCTCTGTCGGGCTCTATCGGGCTCTTCTGGGCCCTGTCGGGCCCTGTCGGGCTCTGTCGGGCTCTGTCGGGCTCAACTGGGCTCTGTCGGGCTCTGTCGGGTTCTGTCGGGCTCTGTCGGGCTCTGTCGGGCTCTGTCAGGCTCTACTGGGCTCTACTGGGCTCTGTCGGGCTCTGTCGGGCTCTACTGGGCCCTGTCGGGCCCTGTCGGGCCCTGTCGGGCTCTGTCGGGCTCTACTGGGCTCTGTCGGGCTCTGTCGGGCTCTGTCGGGCTCTACTGGGCTCTGTCGGGCTCTGTCGGGCTCTGTCGGGCTCTACTGGGCCCTGTCGGGCTCTGTCGGGCCCTGTCGGGCTCTGTCGGGCTCTGTCGGGCCCTGTCGGGCTCTGTCGGGCTCTGTCGGGCTCTGTCGGGCTCTACTGGGCTCTGTCGGGCTCTGTCGGGCTCTGTCGGGCTCTACTGGGCCCTGTCGGGCTCTGTCGGGCTCTGTCGGGCCCTGTCAGGCTCTGTCGGGCTCTGTCGGGCTCTGTCGGGCCCTGTCGGGCTCTGTCGGGCTCTGTCGGGCCCTGTCGGGCTCTGTCGGGCTCTGTCGGGCTCTGTCGGGCTCTACTGGGCCCTGTCGGGCTCTGTCGGGCTCTGTCGGGCTCTGTCGGGCCCTGTCGGGCTCTGTCGGGCTCTACTGGGCCCTGTCGGGCTCTGTCGGGCTCTGTCGGGCTCTGTCGGGCCCTGTCGGGCTCTGTCGGGCTCTGTCGGGCTCTACTGGGCCCTGTCGGGCGCTGTCGGGCTCTGTCGGGCTCTGTCGGGCTCTGTCGGGCCCTGTCGGGCTCTGTCGGGCTCTGTCGGGCTCTACTGGGCCCTGTCGGGCTCTGTCGGGCTCTGTCGGGCTCTGTCGGGCTCTACTGGGCTCTGTCGGGCTCTGTCGGGCCCTGTCGGGCTCTGTCGGGCCCTGTCGGGTCCTGTCGGGCTCTGTCGGGCTCTGTCGGGCCCTGTCGGTCTCTGTCGGGCTCTGTCGGGCTCTGTCGGGCTCTACTGGGCCCTGTCGGGCTCTGTCGGGCCCTGTCGGGCTCTGTCGGGCTCTGTCGGGCTCTACTGGGCTCTGTCGGGCTCTGTCGGGCTCTGTCGGGCTCTACTGGGCTCTGTCGGGCTCTGTCGGGCCCTGCCGGGCTCTGTCGGGCCCTGTCGGGTCCTGTCGGGCTCTGTCGGGCTCTGTCGGGCCCTGTCGGTCTCTGTCGGGCTCTGTCGGGCTCTGTCGGGCTCTACTGGGCCCTGTCGGGCTCTGTCGGGCTCTGTCGGGCTCTGTCGGGCCCTGTCGGGCTCTGTCGGGCTCTACTGGGCCCTGTCGGGCCCTGTCGGGCTCTGTCGGGCTCTGTCGGGCTCTGTCGGGCTCTACTGGGCCCTGTCGGGCCCTGTCGGGCTCTGTCGGGCCCTGTCGGGCTCTGTCGGGCTCTGACGGGTTCTGTCGGGCTCTGTCGGGCTCTGTCGGGCTCTACTGGGCCCTGTCGGGCCCTGTCGGGCCCTGTCGGGCTCTGTCGGGCTCTGTCGGGCCCTGTCGGGTTCTGTCGGGCTCTGTCGGGCTCTACTGGGCCCTGTCGGGCCCTGTCGGGCTCTGTCGGGCTCTGTCGGGCTCTACTGGGCTCTGTCGGGCCCTGTCGGGCCCTGTCGGGCTCTGTCGGGCCCTGTCGGGCCCTGTCGGGCCCTGTCGGGCTCTGTCGGGCTCTGTCGGGCTCTACTGGGCCCTGTCGGGCCCTGTCGGGCTCTGTCGGGCTCTGTCGGGCCCTGTCGGGCTCTGTCGGGTTCTGTCGGGCTCTGTCGGGCTCTGTCGGGCTCTACTGGGCTCTGTCGGGCCCTGTCGGGCTCTGTCGGGCTCTGTCGGGCTCTGTCAGGCCATATCGGGCTCTGTCGGGCTCTGTCGGGCTCTGTCGGGCTCTGTCGGGCTCTGTTGGGCTCTACTGGGCCCTGTCGGGCCTTGTCGGGCTCTGTCGGGCTCTGTCGGGCTCTGTCGGGCCCTGTCGGTCTCTGTCGGGCTCTGTCGGGCTCTTTCGGGCTCTACTGGGCCCTGTCGGGCTCTGTCGGGCTCTGTCAGGCTCTGTTGGGCTCTGACGGGTTCTGTCGGGCTCTGTCGGGCTCTGTCGGGCTCTACTGGGCCCTGTCGGGCCCTGTCGGGCCCTGTCGGGCTCTGTCGGGCTCTGTCGGGCCCTGTCGGGCTCTGTCGGGCTCTATCGGGCTCTACTGGGCCCTGTCGGGCTCTGTCGGGCCCTGTCGGGCCCTGTCGGGCTCTGTCGGGCTCTGTCGGGCTCTACTGGGCCCTGTCGGGCCCTGTCGGGCTCTGTCGGGCTCTGTCGGGCCCTGTTCGGGCCCTGTCGGGCTCTGTCGGGCTCTGTTGGGCTCTGTCGGGCTCTGTCGGGCTCTACTGGGTCCTGTCGGGCTCTGTCGGGCTCTGTCGGGCCCTGTCGGGCTCTGTCGGGCTCTGTCGGGCTCTGTCGGGCTCTACTGGGCCCTGTCGGGCTCTGTCGGGCTCTGTCGGGCCCTGTCGGGCTCTGTCGGGCTCTGTCGGGCTCTGTCGGGCTCTGTCGGGCTCTACTGGGCCCTGTCGGGCGCTGTCGGGCTCTTTCGGGCCCTGTCGGGCTCTGTCGGGCTCTGTCGGGCTCTGTCGGGCTCTACTGGGCCCTGTCGGGCTCTGTCGGGCTCTGTCGGGCCCTGTCGGGCTCTGTCGGGCTCTGACGGGTTATGTCGGGCTCTGTCGGGCTCTGTCGGGCTCTACTGGGCCCTGTCGGGCCCTGTCGGGCTCTGTCGGGCTCTTTCGGGCCCTGTCGGGCTCTGTCGGGCTCTGTCGGGCTCTACTGGGCCCTGTCGGGCCCTGTCGGGCTCTGTCGGGCTCTGTCGGGCTCTACTGGGCCCTGTCGGGATCTGTCGGGCTCTGTCGGGCCCTGTCGGGCTCTGTCGGGCTCTACTGGGCCCTGTCGGGCTCTGTCGGGCTCTGTCGGGCTCTGTCGGGCCTGTCGGGCTCTGTCGGGCTCTGTCGGGCTCTACTGGGCCCTGTCGGGCTCTGTCGGGCTCTGTCGGGCTCTGTCGGGCTCTACTGGGCCCTGTCGGGTTCTGTCGGGCTCTGTCGGGCTCTGTCGGTCTCTACTGGGCCCTGTCGGGCCCTGTCGGGCTCTGTCGGGCTCTGTCGGGCTCTGTCGGGCCATATCGGGCTCTGTCGGGCTCTGTCGGGCTCTGTCGGGCCCTGTCGGGCTCTGTCGGGCTCTACTGGGCCCTGTTCGGGCCCTGTCGGGCTCTGTCGGGCTCTGTCGGGCTCTGTCGGGCTCTACTGGGCCCTGTCGGGCTCTGTCGGGCTCTGTCGGGCCCTGTCGGGCTCTGTCGGGCTCTGACGGGTTCTGTCGGGCTCTGTCGGGCTCTGTCGGGCTCTACTGGGCCCTGTCGGGCCCTGTCGGGTCCTGTCGGGCTCTGTCGGGCTCTGTCGGGCCCTGTCGGGCTCTGTCGGGCTCTGTCGGGCTCTACTGGGCCCTGTCGGGCCCTGTCGGGCTCTGTCGGGCTCTGTCGGGCTCTACTGGGCTCTGTCGGGCCCTGTCGGGCCCTGTCGGGCCCTGTCGGGCTCTGTCGGGCTCTGTCGGGCTCTACTGGGCCCTGTCGGGCCCTGTCGGGCTCTGTCGGGCCCTGTCGGGCTCTGTCAAGCCCTGTCGGGCTCTGTCGGGTTCTGTCGGGCTCTGTCGGGTTCTGTCGGGCTCTGTCGGGCTCTGTCGGGCTCTGTCAGGCCATATCGGGCTCTGTCGGGCTCTGTCGGGCTCTGTCGGGCTCTGTCGGGCCCTGTCGGGTCCTGTCGGGCTCTGTCGGGCTCTGTCGGGCCCTGTCGGGCTCTGTCGGGCTCTGTGGGGCTCTGTCGGGCTCTGTCGGGCTCTACTGGGCCCTGTCGGGCTCTGTCGGGCTCTGTCGGGCCCTGTCGGGCTCTGTCGGGCTCTGTCGGGCTCTGTCGGGCTCTACTGGGCCCTGTCGGGCTCTGTCGGGCTCTGTCGGGCTCTGTCGGGCTCTGTCGGGCTCTGTCGGGCTCTACTGGGCCCTGTCGGGCTCTGTCGGGCTCTGTCGGGCCCTGTCGGGCTCTGTCGGGCTCTGACGGGTTATGTCGGGCTCTGTCGGGCTCTGTCGGGCTCTACTGGGCCCTGTCGGGCCCTGTCGGGCTCTGTCGGGCTCTTTCGGGCCCTGTCGGGCTCTGTCGGGCTCTGTCAGGCTCTACTGGGCCCTGTCGGGCCCTGTCGGGCTCTGTCGGGCTCTGTCGGGCTCTACTGGGCCCTGTCGGGCCCTGTCGGGCTCTGTCGGGCTCTGTCGGGCCCTGTCAGGCCCTGTCGGGCTCTGTCGGGCCCTGTCGGGCTCTACTGGGCCCTGTCGGGCTCTGTCGGGCTCTGTCGGGCCCTGTCGGGCTCTGTCGGGCTCTGTCGGGCCCTGTCGGGCTCTGTCGGGTTCTGTCGGGCTCTGTCGGGCTCTGTCGGGCTCTACTGGGCCCTGTCGGGCCCTGTCGGGCTCTGTCGGGCTCTGTCGGGCCCTGTCGGTCCCTGTCGGGCTCTGTCAGGCTCTGTCGGGCTCTGTCGGGCTCTACTGGGCCCTGTCGGGCCCTGTCGGGCCCTGTCGGGCTCTACTGGGCTCTACTGGGCTCTGTCGGGCTTTGTCGGGCTCTACTGGGCCCTGTAGGGCCCTGTCGGGCTCTGTCGGGCTCTGTCGGGCCCTGTCGGGCTCTGTCGGGTTCTGTCGGGCTCTGTCGGGTTCTGTCGGGCTCTGTCGGGCTCTGTCGGGCTCTGTCAGGCCATATCGGGCTCTGTCGGGCTCTGTCGGGCTCTGTCGGGCCCTGTCGGGCTCTGTCGGGCTCTACTGGGCCCTGTCGGGCCCTGTTGGGCTCTGTCGGGCTCTGTCGGGCTCTGTCGGGCCCTGTCGGTCTCTGTTGGGCTCTGTCGGGCTCTGTCGGGCCCTGTCGGGCTCTGTCGGGCTCTGTCGGGCTCTGTCGGGCCCTGTCGGGCTCTGTCGGGCCCTGTCGGGTCCTGTCGGGCTCTGTCGGGCTCTGTCGGGCCCTGTCGGGCTCTGTCGGGCTCTGTGGGGCTCTGTCGGGCTCTGTCGGGCTCTACTGGGCCCTGTCGGGCTCTGTCGGGCTCTGTCGGGCCCTGTCGGGCTCTGTCGGGCTCTGTCGGGCTCTGTCGGGCTCTACTGGGCCCTGTCGGGCTCTGTCGGGCTCTGTCGGGCTCTGTCGGGCTCTGTCGGGCTCTACTGGGCCCTGTCGGGCTCTGTCGGGCTCTGTCGGGCCCTGTCGGGCTCTGTCGGGCTCTGTCGGGCTCTACTGGGCCCTGTCGGGCCCTGTCGGGCTCTGTCGGGCTCTACTGGGCTCTGTCGGGCCCTGTCGGGCCCTGTCGGGCTCTGTCGGGCCCTGTCGGGCCCTGTCGGGCCCTGTCGGGCTCTGTCGGGCTCTGTCGGGCTCTACTGGGCCCTGTCGGGCCCTGTCGGGCTCTGTCGGGCTCTGTCGGGCCCTGTCGGGCTCTGTCAGGCCCTGTCGGGCTCTGTCGGGTTCTGTCGGGCTCTGTCGGGTTCTGTCGGGCTCTGTTGGGCTCTGTCGGGCTCTGTCAGGCCATATCGGGCTCTGTCGGGCTCTGTCGGGCTCTGTCGGGCCCTGTCGGGCTCTGTCGGGCTCTACTGGGCCCTGTCGGGCCCTGTCGGGCTCTGTCGGGCTCTGTCGGGCTCTGTCGGGCCCTGTCGGTCTCTGTTGGGCTCTGTCGGGCTCTGTCGGGCTCGACGGGGCCCTGTCGGGCTCTGTCGGGCTCTGTCGGGCTCTGACGGGTTCTGTCGGGCTCTGTCGGGCTCTGTCGGGCTCTACTGGGCCCTGTCGGGCCCTGTCGGGCCCTGTCGGGCTCTGTCGGGCTCTGTCGGTCCCTGTCGGGCTCTGTCGGGCTCTGTCGGGCTCTGTCGGGCTCTACTGGGCCCTCTCGGGCCCTGTCGGGCTCTGTCGGGCTCTGTCGGGCTCTGTCGGGCTCTACTGGGCTCTGTCGGGCTCTGTTGGGCTCTGTCGGTCTCTGTCGGGCTCTGTCGGGCTCTACTGGGCCCTGTCGGGCTCTGTCGGGCTCTGTCGGGCCCTGTCGGGCTCTGTCGGGCTCTGTCGGGCTCTGTCGGGCCCTGTCGGGCTCTGTCGGGCCCTGTCGGGTCCTGTCGGGCTCTGTCGGGCTCTGTCGGGCTCTGTCGGGCTCTGTCGGGCTCTGTCGGGCTCTACTGGGCCCTGTCGGGCTCTGTCGGGCTCTGTCGGGCTCTGTCGGGCACTGTCGGGCCCTGTCGGGCTCTGTCGGGCTCTACTGGGCCCTGTCGGGCTCTGTCGGGCTCTGTCGGGCTCTGTCGGGCCTGTCGGGCTCTGTCGGGCTCTGTCGGACTCTGTCGGGCTCTACTGGGCCCTGTCGGGCTCTGTCGGGCTCTGTCGGGCTCTGTCGGGCTCTACTGGGCCCTGTCGGGTTCTTTCGGGCTCTGTCGGGCTCTGTCGGTCTCTACTGGGCCCTGTCGGGCCCTGTCGGGCTCTGTCGGGCTCTGTCGGGCTCTGTCGGGCCATATCGGGCTCTGTCGGGCTCTGTCGGGCTGTGTCGGGCTCTGTCGGGCTCTACTGGGCTCTACTGGGCTCTGTCGGGCTCTATCGGGCTCTGTCGGGCTCTACTGGGCCCTGTCGGGCCCTGTCGGGCTCTGTCGGGCTCTGTCGGGCTCTGTCGGGCTCTACTGGGCCCTGTCGGGCTCTGTCGGGCTCTGTCGGGCCCTGTCGGGCTCTGTCGGGCTCTGTCGGGCCCTGTCGGGCTCTGTCGGGCTCTGTCGGGCTCTACTGGGCCCTGTCGGGCCCTGTCGGGCTCTGTCGGGCTCTGTCGGGCTCTACTGGGCTCTGTCGGGCCCTGTCGGGCCCTGTCGGGCCCTGTCGGGTTCTGTCGGGCTCTGTCGGGCTCTGTCGGTCTCAACTGGGCCCTGTCGGGCCCTGTCGGGCTCAGTCGGGCTCTGTCGGGCTCTGTCGGGCCATATCGGGCTCTGTCGGGCTCTGTCGGGCCCTGTCGGGCTCTGTCGGGCTCTACTGGGCCCTGTCGGGCCCTGTCGGGCTCTGTCGGGCTCTGTCGGGCTCTGTCGGGCCCTGTCGGGCTCTGTCGGGCCCTGTCGGGCTCTGTCGGGCCCTGTCGGGCTCTGTCGGGCTCTGACGGGTTCTGTCGGGCTCTGTCGGGCTCTGTCGGGCTCTACTGGGCCCTGTCGGGCCCTGTCGGGCCCTGTCGGGCTCTGTCGGGCTCTGTCGGGCCCTGTCGGGTTCTGTCGGGCTCTGTCGGGCTCTACTGGGCCCTGTCGGGCCCTGTCGGGCTCTGTCGGGCTCTGTCGGGCTCTACTGGGCTCTGTCGGGCCCTGTCGGGCCCTGTCGGGCTCTGTCGGGCCCTGTCGGGCCCTGTCGGGCCCTGTCGGGCTCTGTCGGGCTCTGTCGGGCTCTACTGGGCCCTGTCGGGCCCTGTCGGGCTCTGTCGGGCTCTGTCGGGCTCTGTCGGGCCCTGTCGGGCTCTGTCGGGTTCTGTCGGGCTCTGTCGGGCTCTGTCGGGCTCTACTGGGCTCTGTCGGGCCCTGTCGGGCTCTGTCGGGCTCTGTCGGGCTCTGTCAGGCCATATCGGGCTCTGTCGGGCTCTGTCGGGCTCTGTCGGGCCCTGTCGGGCTCTGTTGGGCTCTACTGGGCCCTGTCGGGCCTTGTCGGGCTCTGTCGGGCTCTGTCGGGCTCTGTCGGGCCCTGTCGGTCTCTGTCGGGCTCTGTCGGGCTCTTTCGGGCTCTACTGGGCCCTGTCGGGCTCTGTCGGGCTCTGTCAGGCCCTGTCGGGCTCTGTCGGGCTCTGTCGGGCTCTGTCGGGCTCTACTGGGCCCTGTCGGGCCCTGTCGGGCTCTGTCGGGCTCTGTCGGGCCCTGTTCGGGCCCTGTCGGGCTCTGTCGGGCTCTGTCGGGCTCTACTGGGCTCTGTCGGGCTCTGTTGGGCTCTGTCGGGCTCTGTCGGGCTCTGTCGGGCTCTACTGGGCCCTGTCGGGCTCTGTCGGGCTCTGTCGGGCCCTGTCGGGCTCTGTCGGGCTCTGTCGGGCTCTGTCGGGCCCTGTCGGGCTCTGTCGGGCCCTGTCGGGTCCTGTCGGGCTCTGTCGGGCCCTGTCGGGCTCTGTCGGGCTCTACTGGGCCCTGTCGGGCCCTGTCGGGCTCTGTCGGGCTCTGTCGGGCTCTGTCGGGCCCTGTCGGTCTCTGTTGGGCTCTGTCGGGCTCTGTCGGGCTCGACGGGGCCCTGTCGGGCTCTGTCGGGCTCTGTCGGGCTCTGACGGGTTCTGTCGGGCTCTGTCGGGCTCTGTCGGGCTCTACTGGGCCCTGTCGGGCCCTGTCGGGCCCTGTCGGGCTCTGTCGGGCTCTGTCGGTCCCTGTCGGGCTCTGTCGGGCTCTGTCGGGCTCTGTCGGGCTCTACTGGGCCCTCTCGGGCCCTGTCGGGCTCTGTCGGGCTCTGTCGGGCTCTGTCGGGCTCTACTGGGCTCTGTCGGGCTCTGTTGGGCTCTGTCGGTCTCTGTCGGGCTCTGTCGGGCTCTACTGGGCCCTGTCGGGCTCTGTCGGGCTCTGTCGGGCCCTGTCGGGCTCTGTCGGGCTCTGTCGGGCTCTGTCGGGCCCTGTCGGGCTCTGTCGGGCCCTGTCGGGTCCTGTCGGGCTCTGTCGGGCTCTGTCGGGCTCTGTCGGGCTCTGTCGGGCTCTGTCGGGCTCTACTGGGCCCTGTCGGGCTCTGTCGGGCTCTGTCGGGCTCTGTCGGGCACTGTCGGGCCCTGTCGGGCTCTGTCGGGCTCTACTGGGCCCTGTCGGGCTCTGTCGGGCTCTGTCGGGCTCTGTCGGGCCTGTCGGGCTCTGTCGGGCTCTGTCGGACTCTGTCGGGCTCTACTGGGCCCTGTCGGGCTCTGTCGGGCTCTGTCGGGCTCTGTCGGGCTCTACTGGGCCCTGTCGGGTTCTTTCGGGCTCTGTCGGGCTCTGTCGGTCTCTACTGGGCCCTGTCGGGCCCTGTCGGGCTCTGTCGGGCTCTGTCGGGCTCTGTCGGGCCATATCGGGCTCTGTCGGGCTCTGTCGGGCTGTGTCGGGCTCTGTCGGGCTCTACTGGGCTCTACTGGGCTCTGTCGGGCTCTATCGGGCTCTGTCGGGCTCTACTGGGCCCTGTCGGGCCCTGTCGGGCTCTGTCGGGCTCTGTCGGGCTCTGTCGGGCTCTACTGGGCCCTGTCGGGCTCTGTCGGGCTCTGTCGGGCCCTGTCGGGCTCTGTCGGGCTCTGTCGGGCCCTGTCGGGCTCTGTCGGGCTCTGTCGGGCTCTACTGGGCCCTGTCGGGCCCTGTCGGGCTCTGTCGGGCTCTGTCGGGCTCTACTGGGCTCTGTCGGGCCCTGTCGGGCCCTGTCGGGCCCTGTCGGGTTCTGTCGGGCTCTGTCGGGCTCTGTCGGTCTCAACTGGGCCCTGTCGGGCCCTGTCGGGCTCAGTCGGGCTCTGTCGGGCTCTGTCGGGCCATATCGGGCTCTGTCGGGCTCTGTCGGGCCCTGTCGGGCTCTGTCGGGCTCTACTGGGCCCTGTCGGGCCCTGTCGGGCTCTGTCGGGCTCTGTCGGGCTCTGTCGGGCCCTGTCGGGCTCTGTCGGGCCCTGTCGGGCTCTGTCGGGCCCTGTCGGGCTCTGTCGGGCTCTGACGGGTTCTGTCGGGCTCTGTCGGGCTCTGTCGGGCTCTACTGGGCCCTGTCGGGCCCTGTCGGGCCCTGTCGGGCTCTGTCGGGCTCTGTCGGGCCCTGTCGGGTTCTGTCGGGCTCTGTCGGGCTCTACTGGGCCCTGTCGGGCCCTGTCGGGCTCTGTCGGGCTCTGTCGGGCTCTACTGGGCTCTGTCGGGCCCTGTCGGGCCCTGTCGGGCTCTGTCGGGCCCTGTCGGGCCCTGTCGGGCCCTGTCGGGCTCTGTCGGGCTCTGTCGGGCTCTACTGGGCCCTGTCGGGCCCTGTCGGGCTCTGTCGGGCTCTGTCGGGCTCTGTCGGGCCCTGTCGGGCTCTGTCGGGTTCTGTCGGGCTCTGTCGGGCTCTGTCGGGCTCTACTGGGCTCTGTCGGGCCCTGTCGGGCTCTGTCGGGCTCTGTCGGGCTCTGTCAGGCCATATCGGGCTCTGTCGGGCTCTGTCGGGCTCTGTCGGGCCCTGTCGGGCTCTGTTGGGCTCTACTGGGCCCTGTCGGGCCTTGTCGGGCTCTGTCGGGCTCTGTCGGGCTCTGTCGGGCCCTGTCGGTCTCTGTCGGGCTCTGTCGGGCTCTTTCGGGCTCTACTGGGCCCTGTCGGGCTCTGTCGGGCTCTGTCAGGCCCTGTCGGGCTCTGTCGGGCTCTGTCGGGCTCTGTCGGGCTCTACTGGGCCCTGTCGGGCCCTGTCGGGCTCTGTCGGGCTCTGTCGGGCCCTGTTCGGGCCCTGTCGGGCTCTGTCGGGCTCTGTCGGGCTCTACTGGGCTCTGTCGGGCTCTGTTGGGCTCTGTCGGGCTCTGTCGGGCTCTGTCGGGCTCTACTGGGCCCTGTCGGGCTCTGTCGGGCTCTGTCGGGCCCTGTCGGGCTCTGTCGGGCTCTGTCGGGCTCTGTCGGGCCCTGTCGGGCTCTGTCGGGCCCTGTCGGGTCCTGTCGGGCTCTGTCGGGCTCTGTCGGGCTCTGTCGGGCTCTGTCGGGCTCTGTCGGGCTCTACTGGGCCCTGTCGGGCTCTGTCGGGCTCTGTCGGGCTCTGTCGGGCACTGTCGGGCCCTGTCGGGCTCTGTCGGGCTCTACTGGGCCCTGTCGGGCTCTGTCGGGCTCTGTCGGGCTCTGTCGGGCCTGTCGGGCTCTGTCGGGCTCTGTCGGACTCTGTCGGGCTCTACTGGGCCCTGTCGGGCTCTGTCGGGCTCTGTCGGGCTCTGTCGGGCTCTACTGGGCCCTGTCGGGTTCTTTCGGGCTCTGTCGGGCTCTGTCGGTCTCTACTGGGCCCTGTCGGGCCCTGTCGGGCTCTGTCGGGCTCTGTCGGGCTCTGTCGGGCCATATCGGGCTCTGTCGGGCTCTGTCGGGCTGTGTCGGGCTCTGTCGGGCTCTACTGGGCTCTACTGGGCTCTGTCGGGCTCTGTCGGGCTCTGTCGGGCTCTACTGGGCCCTGTCGGGCCCTGTCGGGCTCTGTCGGGCTCTGTCGGGCTCTGTCGGGCTCTACTGGGCCCTGTCGGGCTCTGTCGGGCTCTGTCGGGCCCTGTCGGGCCCTGTCGGGCTCTGTCGGGCCCTGTCGGGCTCTGTCGGGCTCTGTCGGGCTCTACTGGGCCCTGTCGGGCCCTGTCGGGCTCTGTCGGGCTCTGTCGGGCTCTACTGGGCTCTGTCGGGCCCTGTCGGGCCCTGTCGGGCCCTGTCGGGTTCTGTCGGGCTCTGTCGGGCTCTGTCGGTCTCAACTGGGCCCTGTCGGGCCCTGTCGGGCTCAGTCGGGCTCTGTCGGGCTCTGTCGGGCCATATCGGGCTCTGTCGGGCTCTGTCGGGCCCTGTCGGGCTCTGTCGGGCTCTACTGGGCCCTGTCGGGCCCTGTCGGGCTCTGTCGGGCTCTGTCGGGCTCTGTCGGGCCCTGTCGGGCTCTGTCGGGCCCTGTCGGGCTCTGTCGGGCCCTGTCGGGCTCTGTCGGGCTCTGACGGGTTCTGTCGGGCTCTGTCGGGCTCTGTCGGGCTCTACTGGGCCCTGTCGGGCCCTGTCGGGCCCTGTCGGGCTCTGTCGGGCTCTGTCGGGCCCTGTCGGGTTCTGTCGGGCTCTGTCGGGCTCTACTGGGCCCTGTCGGGCCCTGTCGGGCTCTGTCGGGCTCTGTCGGGCTCTACTGGGCTCTGTCGGGCCCTGTCGGGCCCTGTCGGGCCCTGTCGGGCTCTGTCGGGCTCTGTCGGGCTCTACTGGGCCCTGTCGGGCCCTGTCGGGCTCTGTCGGGCTCTGTCGGGCTCTGTCGGGCCCTGTCGGGCTCTGTCGGGTTCTGTCGGGCTCTGTCGGGCTCTGTCGGGCTCTACTGGGCTCTGTCGGGCCCTGTCGGGCTCTGTCGGGCTCTGTCGGGCTCTGTCAGGCCATATCGGGCTCTGTCGGGCTCTGTCGGGCTCTGTCGGGCCCTGTCGGGCTCTGTTGGGCTCTACTGGGCCCTGTCGGGCCTTGTCGGGCTCTGTCGGGCTCTGTCGGGCTCTGTCGGGCCCTGTCGGTCTCTGTCGGGCTCTGTCGGGCTCTTTCGGGCTCTACTGGGCCCTGTCGGGCTCTGTCGGGCTCTGTCAGGCCCTGTCGGGCTCTGTCGGGCTCTGTCGGGCTCTGTCGGGCTCAACTGGGCCCTGTCGGGCCCTGTCGGGCTCTGTCGGGCTCTGTCGGGCCCTGTTCGGGCCCTGTCGGGCTCTGTCGGGCTCTGTTGGGCTCTGTCGGGCTCTGTCGGGCTCTACTGGGTCCTGTCGGGCTCTGTCGGGCTCTGTCGGGCCCTGTCGGGCTCTGTCGGGCTCTGTCGGGCTCTGTCGGGCTCTACTGGGCCCTGTCGGGCTCTGTCGGGCTCTGTCGGGCCCTGTCGGGCTCTGTCGGGCTCTGTCGGGCTCTGTCGGGCTCTGTCGGGCTCTACTGGGCCCTGTCGGGCGCTGTCGGGCTCTGTCGGGCCCTGTCGGGCTCTGTCGGGCTCTGTCGGGCTCTGTCGGGCTCTACTGGGCCCTGTCGGGATCTGTCGGGCTCTGTCGGGCCCTGTCGGGCTCTGACGGGTTCTGTCGGGCTCTGTCGGGCTCTGTCGGGCTCTACTGGGCCCTGTCGGGCCCTGTCGGGCTCTGTCGGGCTCTTTCGGGCCCTGTCGGGCTCTGTCGGGCTCTGTCGGGCTCTACTGGGCCCTGTCGGGCCCTGTCGGGCTCTGTCGGGCTCTGTCGGGCTCTACTGGGCCCTGTCGGGATCTGTCGGGCTCTGTCGGGCCCTGTCGGGCTCTGTCGGGCTCTACTGGGCCCTGTCGGGCTCTGTCGGGCTCTGTCGGGCTCTGTCGGGCCTGTCGGGCTCTGTCGGGCTCTGTCGGGCTCTACTGGGCCCTGTCGGGCTCTGTCGGGCTCTGTCGGGCTCTGTCGGGCTCTACTGGGCCCTGTCGGGTTCTGTCGGGCTCTGTCGGGCTCTGTCGGTCTCTACTGGGCCCTGTCGGGCCCTGTCGGGCTCTGTCGGGCTCTGTCGGGCTCTGTCGGGCCATATCGGGCTCTGTCGGGCTCTGTCGGGCTCTGTCGGGCCCTGTCGGGCTCTGTCGGGCTCTACTGGGCCCTGTTCGGGCCCTGTCGGGCTCTGTCGGGCTCTGTCGGGCTCTGTCGGGCTCTACTGGGCCCTGTCGGGCTCTGTCGGGCTCTGTCGGGCCCTGTCGGGCTCTGTCGGGCTCTGACGGGTTCTGTCGGGCTCTGTCGGGCTCTGTCGGGCTCTACTGGGCCCTGTCGGGCCCTGTCGGGTCCTGTCGGGCTCTGTCGGGCTCTGTCGGGCCCTGTCGGGCTCTGTCGGGCTCTGTCGGGCTCTACTGGGCCCTGTCGGGCCCTGTCGGGCTCTGTCGGGCTCTGTCGGGCTCTACTGGGCTCTGTCGGGCCCTGTCGGGCCCTGTCGGGCCCTGTCGGGCTCTGTCGGGCTCTGTCGGGCTCTACTGGGCCCTGTCGGGCCCTGTCGGGCTCTGTCGGGCCCTGTCGGGCTCTGTCAAGCCCTGTCGGGCTCTGTCGGGTTCTGTCGGGCTCTGTCGGGTTCTGTCGGGCTCTGTCGGGCTCTGTCGGGCTCTGTCAGGCCATATCGGGCTCTGTCGGGCTCTGTCGGGCTCTGTCGGGCCCTGTCGGGCTCTGTCGGGCTCTGTCGGGCCCTGTCGGGCTCTGTCGGGCTCTGTCGGGCTCTGTCGGGCCCTGTCGGGCTCTGTCGGGCCCTGTCAGGTCCTGTCGGGCTCTGTCGGGCTCTGTCGGGCCCTGTCGGGCTCTGTCGGGCTCTGTGGGGCTCTGTCGGGCTCTGTCGGGCTCTACTGGGCCCTGTCGGGCTCTGTCGGGCTCTGTCGGGCCCTGTCGGGCTCTGTCGGGCTCTGTCGGGCTCTGTCGGGCTCTACTGGGCCCTGTCGGGCTCTGTCGGGCTCTGTCGGGCTCTGTCGGGCTCTGTCGGGCTCTGTCGGGCTCTACTGGGCCCTGTCGGGCTCTGTCGGGCTCTGTCGGGCCCTGTCGGGCTCTGTCGGGCTCTGACGGGTTATGTCGGGCTCTGTCGGGCTCTGTCGGGCTCTACTGGGCCCTGTCGGGCCCTGTCGGGCTCTGTCGGGCTCTTTCGGGCCCTGTCGGGCTCTGTCGGGCTCTGTCGGGCTCTACTGGGCCCTGTCGGGCCCTGTCGGGCTCTGTCGGGCTCTGTCGGGCTCTACTGGGCCCTGTCGGGCCCTGTCGGGCTCTGTCGGGCTCTGTCGGGCCCTGTCAGGCCCTGTCGGGCTCTGTCGGGCCCTGTCGGGCTCTACTGGGCCCTGTCGGGCTCTGTCGGGCTCTGTCGGGCCCTGTCGGGCTCTGTCGGGCTCTGTCGGGCCCTGTCGGGCTCTGTCGGGTTCTGTCGGGCTCTGTCGGGCTCTGTCGGGCTCTACTGGGCCCTGTCGGGCCCTGTCGGGCTCTGTCGGGCTCTGTCGGGCCCTGTCGGTCCCTGTCGGGCTCTGTCAGGCTCTGTCGGGCTCTGTCGGGCTCTACTGGGCCCTGTCGGGCCCTGTCGGGCCCTGTCGGGCTCTGTCGGGCCCTGTCGGGCTCTGTCGGGCTCTGTCGGGCCCTGTCGGGCTCTGTCGGGCTCTGTCGGGCTCTGTCGGGCTCTACTGGGCTCTACTGGGCTCTGTCGGGCTCTGTCCGGCTCTACTGGGCCCTGTCGGGCCCTGTCAGGCCCTGTCGGGCTCTGTCGGGCTCTACTGGGCTCTGTCGGGCTCTGTCGGGCTCTGTCGGGTTCTGTCGGGCTCTACTGGGCTCTGTCGGGCTCTGTCGGGCTCTGTCGGGCTCTGTCGGGCTCTACTGGGCCCTGTCGGGCTCTGTCGGGCTCTGTCGGGCCCTGTCGGGTTCTGTCGGGCTCTGTCGGGCCCTGTCGGGCTCTGTCGGGCCCTGTCGGGTCCTGTCGGGCTCTGTCGGGCTCTGTCGGGCCCTGTCGGGCTCTGTCGGACTCTGTCGGGCTCTGTCGGGCTCTACTGGGCCCTGTCGGGCTCTGTCGGGCTCTGTCGGGCTCTGTCGGGCCTGTCGGGCTCTGTCGGGCTCTGTCGGGCTCTGTCGGGCTCTGTCGGGCTCTGTCGGGCTCTGTCGGGCCCTGTCGGGCTCTGTCGGGCTCTGACGGGTTCTGTCGGGCTCTGTCGGGCCCTGTCGGGCTCTGTCGGGCTCTACTGGGCCCTGTCGGGCCCTGTCGGGCTCTGTCGGGCTCTTTCGGGCCCTGTCGGGCTCTGTCGGGCTCTGTCGGGCTCTACTGGGCCCTGTCGGGCCCTGTCGGGCTCTGTCGGGCTCTGTCGGGCTCTACTGGGCCCTGTCGGGATCTGTCGGGCTCTGTCGGGCCCTGTCGGGCTCTGTCGGGCTCTACTGGGCCCTGTCGGGCTCTGTCGGGCTCTGTCGGGCTCTGTCGGGCCTGTCGGGCTCTGTCGGGCTCTGTCGGGCTCTACTGGGCCCTGTCGGGCTCTGTCGGGCTCTGTCGGGCTCTGTCGGGCTCTACTGGGCCCTGTCGGGTTCTGTCGGGCTCTGTCGGGCTCTGTCGGTCTCTACTGGGCCCTGTCGGGCCCTGTCGGGCTCTGTCGGGCTCTGTCGGGCTCTGTCGGGCCATATCGGGCTCTGTCGGGCTCTGTCGGGCTCTGTCGGGCCCTGTCGGGCTCTGTCGGGCTCTACTGGGCCCTGTTCGGGCCCTGTCGGGCTCTGTCGGGCTCTGTCGGGCTCTGTCGGGCTCTACTGGGCCCTGTCGGGCTCTGTCGGGCTCTGTCGGGCCCTGTCGGGCTCTGTCGGGCTCTGACGGGTTCTGTCGGGCTCTGTCGGGCTCTGTCGGGCTCTACTGGGCCCTGTCGGGCCCTGTCGGGTCCTGTCGGGCTCTGTCGGGCTCTGTCGGGCCCTGTCGGGCTCTGTCGGGCTCTGTCGGGCTCTACTGGGCCCTGTCGGGCCCTGTCGGGCTCTGTCGGGCTCTGTCGGGCTCTACTGGGCTCTGTCGGGCCCTGTCGGGCCCTGTCGGGCTCTGTCGGGCCCTGTCGGGCCCTGTCGGGCCCTGTCGGGCTCTGTCGGGCTCTGTCGGGCTCTACTGGGCCCTGTCGGGCCCTGTCGGGCTCTGTCGGGCTCTGTCGGGCTCTGTCGGGCCCTGTCGGGCTCTGTCGGGTTCTGTCGGGCTCTGTCGGGTTCTCTCGGGCTCTGTCGGGCTCTGTCGGGCTCTGTCAGGCCATATCGGGCTCTGTCGGGCTCTGTCGGGCTCTGTCGGGCCCTGTCGGGCTCTGTCGGGCTCTGTCGGGCTCTGTCGGGCTCTGTCGGGCTCTGTCGGGCCCTGTCGGGCTCTGTCGGGCCCTGTCGGGTCCTGTCGGGCTCTGTCGGGCTCTGTCGGGCCCTGTCGGGCTCTGTCGGGCTCTGTGGGGCTCTGTCGGGCTCTGTCGGGCTCTACTGGGCCCTGTCGGGCTCTGTCGGGCTCTGTCGGGCCCTGTCGGGCTCTGTCGGGCTCTGTCGGGCTCTGTCGGGCTCTACTGGGCCCTGTCGGGCTCTGTCGGGCTCTGTCGGGCTCTGTCGGGCTCTGTCGGGCTCTGTCGGGCTCTACTGGGCCCTGTCGGGCTCTGTCGGGCTCTGTCGGGCCCTGTCGGGCTCTGTCGGGCTCTGACGGGTTATGTCGGGCTCTGTCGGGCTCTGTCGGGCTCTACTGGGCCCTGTCGGGCCCTGTCGGGCTCTGTCGGGCTCTTTCGGGCCCTGTCGGGCTCTGTCGGGCTCTGTCGGGCTCTACTGGGCCCTGTCGGGCCCTGTCGGGCTCTGTCAGTCTCTGTCGGGCTCTACTGGGCCCTGTCGGGCCCTGTCGGGCTCTGTCGGGCTCTGTCGGGCCCTGTCAGGCCCTGTCGGGCTCTGTCGGGCCCTGTCGGGCCCTGTCGGGCCCTGTCGGGCTCTGTCGGGCTCTGTCGGGCTCTACTGGGCCCTGTCGGGCCCTGTCGGGCTCTGTCGGGCTCTGTCGGGCCCTGTCGGGCTCTGTCGGGCTCTGTCGGGCCCTGTCGGGCTCTGTCGGGTTCTGTCGGGCTCTGTCGGGCTCTGTCGGGCTCTACTGGGCCCTGTCGGGCCCTGTCGGGCTCTGTCGGGCTCTGTCGGGCTCTGTCGGGCCATATCGGGCTCTGTCGGGCTCTGTCGGGCTCTGTCAGGCCCTGTCGGGCTCTGTCGGGCTCTACTGGGCCCTGTCGGGCCCTGTCGGGCTCTGTCGGGCTCTGTCGGGCTCTACTGGGCTCTGTCGGGCCCTGTCGGGCCCTGTCGGGCCCTGTCGGGCTCTGTCGGGCTCTGTCGGGCTCTACTGGGCCCTGTCGGGCTCTGTCGGGCTCTGTCGGGCCCTGTCGGGCTCTGTCGGGCTCTGTCGGGCCCTGTCGGGCTCTGTCGGGTTCTGTCGGGCTCTGTCGGGCTCTGTCGGGCTCTACTGGGCCCTGTCGGGCCCTGTCGGGCTCTGTCGGGCTCTGTCGGGCCCTGTCGGTCCCTGTCGGGCTCTGTCAGGCTCTGTCGGGCTCTGTCGGGCTCTACTGGGCCCTGTCGGGCCCTGTCGGGCCCTGTCGGGCTCTACTGGGCTCTACTGGGCTCTGTCGGGCTTTGTCGGGCTCTACTGGGCCCTGTCGGGCCCTGTCGGGCTCTGTCGGGCTCTGTCGGGCCCTGTCGGGCTCTGTCGGGCTCTGTCGGGCCCTGTCGGGCTCTGTCGGGCTCTGTCGGGCTCTGTCGGGCTCTACTGGGCTCTACTGGGCTCTGTCGGGCTCTGTCCGGCTCTACTGGGCCCTGTCGGGCCCTGTCAGGCCCTGTCGGGCTCTGTCGGGCTCTGTCGGGCTCTGTCGGGCCCTGTCGGGCCCTGTCGGGCTCTGTCGGGCTCTGTCGGGCTCTGTCGGGCTCTACTGGGCTCTGTCGGGCTCTGTTGGGCTCTGTCGGGCTCTGTCGGGCTCTGTCGGGCTCTACTGGGCCCTGTCGGGCTCTGTCGGGCTCTGTCGGGCCCTGTCGGGCTCTGTCGGGCTCTGTCGGGCCCTGTCGGGCTCTGTCGGGCCCTGTCGGGTCCTGTCGGGCTCTGTCGGGCTCTGTCGGGCCCTGTCGGGCTCTGTCGGACTCTGTCGGGCTCTGTCGGGCTCTACTGGGCCCTGTCGGGCTCTGTCGGGCTCTGTCGGGCCCTGTCGGGCTCTGTCGGGCTCTACTGGGCCCTGTCGGGCTCTGTCGGGCTCTGTCGGGCTCTGTCGGGCCTGTCGGGCTCTGTCGGGCTCTGTCGGGCTCTACTGGGCCCTGTCGGGTTCTGTCGGGCTCTGTCGGGCTCTGTCGGTCTCTACTGGGCCCTGTCGGGCCCTGTCGGGCTCAGTCGGGCTCTGTCGGGCTCTGTCGGGCCATATCGGGCTCTGTCGGGCTCTGTCGGGCCCTGTCGGGCTCTGTCGGGCTCTACTGGGCCCTGTCGGGCCCTGTCGGGCTCTGTCGGGCTCTGTCGGGCTCTGTCGGGCTCTACTGGGCCCTGTCGGGCTCTGTCGGGCTCTGTCGGGCCCTGTCGGGCTCTGTCGGGCTCTGACGGGTTCTGTCGGGCTCTGTCGGGCTCTGTCGGGCTCTACTGGGCCCTGTCGGGCCCTGTCGGGCTCTGTCGGGCTCTGTCGGGCTCTGTCCGGCCCTGTCGGGCTCTGTCGGGCTCTGTCGGGCTCTACTGGGCCCTGTCGGGCCCTGTCGGGCTCTGTCGGGCTCTGTCGGGCTCTACTGGGCTCTGTCGGGCCCTGTCGGGCCCTGTCGGGCTCTGTCGGGCCCTGTCGGGCCCTGTCGGGCCCTGTCGGGCTCTGTCGGGCTCTGTCGGGCTCTACTGGGCCCTGTCGGGCCCTGTCGGGCTCTGTCGGGCTCTGTCGGGCTCTGTCGGGCCCTGTCGGGCTCTGTCGGGTTCTGTCGGGCTCTGTCGGGCTCTGTCGGGCTCTACTGGGCCCTGTCGGGCCCTGTCGGGCTCTGTCGGGCTCTGTCGGGCTCTGTCAGGCCATATCGGGCTCTGTCGGGCTCTGTCGGGCTCTGTCGGGCCCTGTCGGGCTCTGTTGGGCTATACTGGGCCCTGTCGGGCCTTGTCGGGCTCTGTCGGGCTCTGTCGGGCTCTGTCGGGCCCTGTCGGTCTCTGTCGGGCT
>NW_027017540.1:0-68916 GCF_036013445.1 Caloenas nicobarica
CGACAGGGCCCGACAGGGCCCAGTAGAGCCCGACAGAGCCCGACAGGCCCGACAGAGCCCGACAGAGCCCGACAGAGCCCGATATGGCCTGACAGAGCCCGACAGAGCCCGACAGAGCCCGACAGGGCCCGACAGGGCCCAGTAGAGGCAGAGCCCGACAGAGCCCGACAGAGCCCGACAGCAGCCCGACAGGGCCCGACAGAGACCGACAGAGCCCGACAGGGCCCGACAGAGCCCGACAGAGCCCGACAGGGCCCGACAGGGCCCAGTAGAGCCCGACAGAGCCCGACAGAGCCCGACAGGGCCCGACAGGGCCCGACAGGGCCCGACAGAGCCCGACAGAGCCCGACAGGGCCCGACAGGGCCCGACAGAGCCCAGTAGAGCCCGACAGAGCCCGACAGAGCCCGACAGGGCCCGACAGGGCCCGACATAGACCGACAGAGCCCGACAGAGCCCGACAGAGCCCGACAGGCCCGACAGAGCCCGACAGAGCCCGACAGGGCCCGACAGGGCCCAGTAGAGCCCGACAGAGCCCGACAGAGCCCGACAGAACCCGTCAGAGCCCGACAGAGCCCGACAGGGCCCGACAGAGCCCGACAGAGCCCGACAGGGCCCAGTAGAGCCCGACAGAGCCCGACAGAGCCCGACAGGGCCCGACAGAGCCCGACAGAGCCCGACAGGGCCCGACAGGGCCCAGTAGAGCCCGACAGAGCCCGACAGAGCCCGACAGAACCCGTCAGAGCCCGACAGAGCCCGACAGGGCCCGACAGAGCCCGACAGAGCCCGACAGGGCCCAGTAGAGCCCGACAGAGCCCGAGAGAGCCCGACAGAGCCCGACAGGGCCCGACAGGGCCCAGTAGAGCCTGACAGAGCCCGACAGGGCCCGACAGAGCCCGACAGAGCCCGACAGGGCCCGACAGAGCCCGACAGAGCCCGACAGAGCCCGATATGGCCCGACAGAGCCCGACAGAGCCCGACAGAGCCCGACAGGGCCCGACAGGGCCCAGTAGAGCCCGACAGAGTCCGACAGAGCCCGACAGAACCCGACAGGGCCCAGTAGAGCCCGACAGAGCCCGACAGAGCCCGACAGAGCCCGACAGGGCCCAGTAGAGCCCGACAGAGCCCGACAGAGCCCGACAGAGCCCGACAGGCCCGACAGAGCCCGACAGAGCCCGACAGAGCCCGACAGGGCCCAGTAGAGCCCGACAGAGCCCGACAGGGCCCGACAGTGCCCGACAGAGCCCGACAGAGCCCGACAGAGCCCGACAGGGCCCAGTAGAGCCCGACAGAGCCCGACAGAGCCCGACAGAGCCCGACAGAGCCCGACAGGGCCCGACAGAGCCCGACAGAGCCCGACAGGACCCGACAGGGCCAGACAGAGCCCGACAGGGCCCGACAGAGCCCGACAGAGCCCGACAGAGCCCGACAGGGCCCGACAAAGCCCGACAGAGCCCGACAGGGCCCAGTAGAGCCCGACAGAGCCCGACAGAGCCCGACAGAGCCCAACAGAGCCCGACAGAGCCCAGTAGAGCCCGACAGAGCCCGACAGAGCCCGACAGAGCCCGACAGGGCCCGACAGGGCCCGACAGAGCCCAGTTTAGCCCAGTAGAGCCCGACAGAGCCCGACAGAGCCCGACAGAGCCCGACAGAGCCCGACAGGGCCCGACAGAACCCGTCAGAGCCCGACAGAGCCCGACAGGGCCCGACAGAGCCCGACAGAGCCCGACAGGGCCCAGTAGAGCCCGACAGAGCCCGACAGAGCCCGACAGAGCCCGACAGGGCCCGACAGGGCCCAGTAGAGCCTGACAGAGCCCGACAGGGCCCGACAGAGCCCGACAGGGCCCGACAGAGCCCGACAGAGCCCGACAGGGCCCAGTAGAGCCCGACAGAGCCCGACAGAGCCCGACAGAGCCCGACAGGGCCCGACAGGGCCCAGTAGAGCCTGACAGAGCCCGACAGGGCCCGACAGAGCCCGACAGAGCCCGACAGAGCCCGATATGGCCCGACAGAGCCCGACAGAGCCCGATAGAGCCCGACAGGGCCCGACAGAGCCCGACAGAGCCCGACAGAGCCCGACAGGGCCCAGTAGAGCCCGACAGAGCCCGACAGAGCCCGACAGAGCCCGACAGGGCCCGACAGGGCCCAGTAGAGCCTGACAGAGCCCGACAGGGCCCGACAGAGCCCGACAGAGCCCGACAGAGCCCGATATGGCCCGACAGAGCCCGACAGAGCCCGATAGAGCCCGACAGGGCCCGACAGGGCCCAGTAGAGACCGACAGAGTCCGACAGAGCCCGACAGAACCCGACAGGGCCCAGTAGAGCCCGACAGAGCCCGACAGAGCCCGACAGAGCCCGACAGGGCCCAG
This sequence comes from Caloenas nicobarica, assembly GCF_036013445.1. Lineage (NCBI taxonomy): Eukaryota > Metazoa > Chordata > Aves > Columbiformes > Columbidae > Caloenas > Caloenas nicobarica. The sequence goes on from NW_027017540.1 coordinate 2,368, forward strand.
TAGAGCCCGACAGAGCCCGACAGAGCCCGACAGAGCCCGACAGGCCCGACAGAGCCCGACAGAGCCCGACAGAGCCCGACAGGGCCCAGTAGAGCCCGACAGAGCCCGACAGGGCCCGACAGTGCCCGACAGAGCCCGACAGAGCCCGACAGAGCCCGACAGGGCCCAGTAGAGCCCGACAGAGCCCGACAGAGCCCGACAGAGCCCGACAGAGCCCGACAGGGCCCGACAGAGCCCGACAGGACTCGACAGGGCCAGACAGAGCCCGACAGGGCCCGACAGAGCCCGACAGAGCCCGACAGAGCCCGACAGGGCCCGACAGAGCCCGACAGAGCCCGACAGGGCCCAGTAGAGCCCGACAGAGCCCGACAGAGCCCGACAGAGCCCAACAGAGCCCGACAGAGCCCAGTAGAGCCCGACAGAGCCCGACAGAGCCCGACAGAGCCCGACAGGGCCCGACAGGGCCCGACAGAGCCCGACAGAGCCCGACAGGGCCCAGTAGAGCCCGACAGAGCCCGACAGAGCCCGACAGAGCCCGACAGGGCCCGACAGGGCCCAGTAGAGCCCGACAGAGCCCGACAGGGCCCGACAGAGCCCGACAGAGCCCGACAGAGCCCGATATGGCCCGACAGAGCCCGACAGAGCCCGACAGAGCCCGACAGGGCCCGACAGGGCCCAGTAGAGACCGACAGAGCCCGACAGAGCCCGACAGAACCCGACAGGGCCCAGTAGAGCCCGACAGAGCCCGATATGGCCCGACAGGGCCCAGTAGAGCCCGACAGAGCCCGACAGAGCCCGACAGAACCCGTCAGAGCCCGACAGAGCCCGACAGAGCCCGACAGAGCCCGACAGGGCCCGACAGAGCCCGACAGAGCCCGACAGGACCCGACAGGGCCCGACAGAGCCCGACAGGGCCCGACAGAGCCCGACAGAGCCCGACAGAGCCCGACAGGGCCCAGTAGAGCCCGACAGAGCCCGACAGAGCCCGACAGAGCCCAACAGAGCCCGACAGAGCCCAGTAGAGCCCGACAGAGCCCGACAGAGCCCGACAGAGCCCGACAGGGCCCGACAGGGCCCGACAGAGCCCAGTTTAGCCCAGTAGAGCCCGACAGAGCCCGACAGAGCCCGACAGAGCCCGACAGGGCCCGACAGGGCCCAGTAGAGCCCGACAGAGCCCGACAGAGCCCGACAGAGCCCGACAGGGCCCGACAGAGCCCGACAGAGCCCGACAGAGCCCGACAGGGCCCAGTAGAGCCCGACAGAGCCCGACAGAGCCCGACAGAACCCGTCAGAGCCCGACAGAGCCCGACAGAGCCCGACAGAGCCCGACAGGGCCCAGTAGAGCCCGACAGAGCCCGACAGAGCCCGACAGAGACCGACAGGGCCCGACAGAGCCCGACAGAGCCCGACAGAGGCCGACAGGGCCCGACAGGGCCCAGTAGAGCCCGACAGAGCCCGACAGGGCCCGACAGAGCCCGACAGAGCCCGACAGAGCCCGATATGGCCTGACAGAGCCCGACAGAGCCCGACAGAGCCCGACAGGGCCCGACAGGGCCCAGTAGAGCCCGACAGAGCCCGACAGAGCCCGACAGAACCCGACAGAGCCCGACAGGGCCCGACAGAGACCGACAGAGCCCGACAGGGCCCGACAGAGCCCGACAGAGCCCGACAGGGCCCGACAGGGCCCAGTAGAGCCCGACAGAGCCCGACAGAGCCCGACAGGGCCCGACAGGGCCCGACAGGGCCCGACAGAGCCCGACAGAGCCCGACAGGGCCCGACAGGGCCCGACAGAGCCCAGTAGAGCCCGACAGAGCCCGACAGAGCCCGACAGGGCCCGACAGGGCCCAGTAGAGCCCGACAGAGCCCGACAGAGCCCGACAGGGCCCGACAGAGCCCGACAGAGCCCGACAGGGCCCGACAGGGCCCAGTAGAGCCCGACAGAGCCCGACAGAGCCCGACAGAACCCGTCAGAGCCCGACAGAGCCCGACAGGGCCCGACAGAGCCCGACAGAGCCCGACAGGGCCCAGTAGAGCCCGACAGAGCCCGACAGAGCCCGACAGGGCCCGACAGAGCCCGACAGAGCCCGACAGGGCCCGACAGGGCCCAGTAGAGCCCGACAGAGCCCGACAGAGCCCGACAGAACCCGTCAGAGCCCGACAGAGCCCGACAGGGCCCGACAGAGCCCGACAGAGCCCGACAGGGCCCAGTAGAGCCCGACAGAGCCCGAGAGAGCCCGACAGAGCCCGACAGGGCCCGACAGGGCCCAGTAGAGCCTGACAGAGCCCGACAGGGCCCGACAGAGCCCGACAGAGCCCGACAGGGCCCGACAGAGCCCGACAGAGCCCGACAGAGCCCGATATGGCCCGACAGAGCCCGACAGAGCCCGACAGAGCCCGACAGGGCCCGACAGGGCCCAGTAGAGCCCGACAGAGTCCGACAGAGCCCGACAGAACCCGACAGGGCCCAGTAGAGCCCGACAGAGCCCGACAGAGCCCGACAGAGCCCGACAGGGCCCAGTAGAGCCCGACAGAGCCCGACAGAGCCCGACAGAGCCCGACAGGCCCGACAGAGCCCGACAGAGCCCGACAGAGCCCGACAGGGCCCAGTAGAGCCCGACAGAGCCCGACAGGGCCCGACAGTGCCCGACAGAGCCCGACAGAGCCCGACAGAGCCCGACAGGGCCCAGTAGAGCCCGACAGAGCCCGACAGAGCCCGACAGAGCCCGACAGAGCCCGACAGGGCCCGACAGAGCCCGACAGAGCCCGACAGGACCCGACAGGGCCAGACAGAGCCCGACAGGGCCCGACAGAGCCCGACAGAGCCCGACAGAGCCCGACAGGGCCCGACAAAGCCCGACAGAGCCCGACAGGGCCCAGTAGAGCCCGACAGAGCCCGACAGAGCCCGACAGAGCCCAACAGAGCCCGACAGAGCCCAGTAGAGCCCGACAGAGCCCGACAGAGCCCGACAGAGCCCGACAGGGCCCGACAGGGCCCGACAGAGCCCAGTTTAGCCCAGTAGAGCCCGACAGAGCCCGACAGAGCCCGACAGAGCCCGACAGAGCCCGACAGGGCCCGACAGAACCCGTCAGAGCCCGACAGAGCCCGACAGGGCCCGACAGAGCCCGACAGAGCCCGACAGGGCCCAGTAGAGCCCGACAGAGCCCGACAGAGCCCGACAGAGCCCGACAGGGCCCGACAGGGCCCAGTAGAGCCTGACAGAGCCCGACAGGGCCCGACAGAGCCCGACAGGGCCCGACAGAGCCCGACAGAGCCCGACAGGGCCCAGTAGAGCCCGACAGAGCCCGACAGAGCCCGACAGAGCCCGACAGGGCCCGACAGGGCCCAGTAGAGCCTGACAGAGCCCGACAGGGCCCGACAGAGCCCGACAGAGCCCGACAGAGCCCGATATGGCCCGACAGAGCCCGACAGAGCCCGATAGAGCCCGACAGGGCCCGACAGAGCCCGACAGAGCCCGACAGAGCCCGACAGGGCCCAGTAGAGCCCGACAGAGCCCGACAGAGCCCGACAGAGCCCGACAGGGCCCGACAGGGCCCAGTAGAGCCTGACAGAGCCCGACAGGGCCCGACAGAGCCCGACAGAGCCCGACAGAGCCCGATATGGCCCGACAGAGCCCGACAGAGCCCGATAGAGCCCGACAGGGCCCGACAGGGCCCAGTAGAGACCGACAGAGTCCGACAGAGCCCGACAGAACCCGACAGGGCCCAGTAGAGCCCGACAGAGCCCGACAGAGCCCGACAGAGCCCGACAGGGCCCAGTAGAGCCCGACAGAGCCCGACAGAGCCCGACAGAGCCCGACAGGCCCGACAGAGCCCGACAGAGCCCGACAGAGCCCGACAGGGCCCAGTAGAGCCCGACAGAGCCCGACAGGGCCCGACAGTGCCCGACAGAGCCCGACAGAGCCCGACAGAGCCCGACAGGGCCCAGTAGAGCCCGACAGAGCCCGACAGAGCCCGACAGAGCCCGACAGAGCCCGACAGGGCCCGACAGAGCCCGACAGGACTCGACAGGGCCAGACAGAGCCCGACAGGGCCCGACAGAGCCCGACAGAGCCCGACAGAGCCCGACAGGGCCCGACAGAGCCCGACAGAGCCCGACAGGGCCCAGTAGAGCCCGACAGAGCCCGACAGAGCCCGACAGAGCCCAACAGAGCCCGACAGAGCCCAGTAGAGCCCGACAGAGCCCGACAGAGCCCGACAGAGCCCGACAGGGCCCGACAGGGCCCGACAGAGCCCGACAGAGCCCGACAGGGCCCAGTAGAGCCCGACAGAGCCCGACAGAGCCCGACAGAGCCCGACAGGGCCCGACAGGGCCCAGTAGAGCCCGACAGAGCCCGACAGGGCCCGACAGAGCCCGACAGAGCCCGACAGAGCCCGATATGGCCCGACAGAGCCCGACAGAGCCCGACAGAGCCCGACAGGGCCCGACAGGGCCCAGTAGAGACCGACAGAGCCCGACAGAGCCCGACAGAACCCGACAGGGCCCAGTAGAGCCCGACAGAGCCCGATATGGCCCGACAGGGCCCAGTAGAGCCCGACAGAGCCCGACAGAGCCCGACAGAACCCGTCAGAGCCCGACAGAGCCCGACAGAGCCCGACAGAGCCCGACAGGGCCCGACAGAGCCCGACAGAGCCCGACAGGACCCGACAGGGCCCGACAGAGCCCGACAGGGCCCGACAGAGCCCGACAGAGCCCGACAGAGCCCGACAGGGCCCAGTAGAGCCCGACAGAGCCCGACAGAGCCCGACAGAGCCCAACAGAGCCCGACAGAGCCCAGTAGAGCCCGACAGAGCCCGACAGAGCCCGACAGAGCCCGACAGGGCCCGACAGGGCCCGACAGAGCCCAGTTTAGCCCAGTAGAGCCCGACAGAGCCCGACAGAGCCCGACAGAGCCCGACAGGGCCCGACAGGGCCCAGTAGAGCCCGACAGAGCCCGACAGAGCCCGACAGAGCCCGACAGGGCCCGACAGAGCCCGACAGAGCCCGACAGAGCCCGACAGGGCCCAGTAGAGCCCGACAGAGCCCGACAGAGCCCGACAGAACCCGTCAGAGCCCGACAGAGCCCGACAGAGCCCGACAGAGCCCGACAGGGCCCAGTAGAGCCCGACAGAGCCCGACAGAGCCCGACAGAGACCGACAGGGCCCGACAGAGCCCGACAGAGCCCGACAGAGGCCGACAGGGCCCGACAGGGCCCAGTAGAGCCCGACAGAGCCCGACAGGGCCCGACAGAGCCCGACAGAGCCCGACAGAGCCCGATATGGCCTGACAGAGCCCGACAGAGCCCGACAGAGCCCGACAGGGCCCGACAGGGCCCAGTAGAGCCCGACAGAGCCCGACAGAGCCCGACAGAACCCGACAGAGCCCGACAGGGCCCGACAGAGACCGACAGAGCCCGACAGGGCCCGACAGAGCCCGACAGAGCCCGACAGGGCCCGACAGGGCCCAGTAGAGCCCGACAGAGCCCGACAGAGCCCGACAGGGCCCGACAGGGCCCGACAGGGCCCGACAGAGCCCGACAGAGCCCGACAGGGCCCGACAGGGCCCGACAGAGCCCAGTAGAGCCCGACAGAGCCCGACAGAGCCCGACAGGGCCCGACAGGGCCCAGTAGAGCCCGACAGAGCCCGACAGAGCCCGACAGGGCCCGACAGAGCCCGACAGAGCCCGACAGGGCCCGACAGGGCCCAGTAGAGCCCGACAGAGCCCGACAGAGCCCGACAGAACCCGTCAGAGCCCAACAGAGCCCGACAGGGCCCGACAGAGCCCGACAGAGCCCGACAGGGCCCAGTAGAGCCCGACAGAGCCCGACAGAGCCCGACAGGGCCCGACAGAGCCCGACAGAGCCCGACAGGGCCCGACAGGGCCCAGTAGAGCCCGACAGAGCCCGACAGAGCCCGACAGAACCCGTCAGAGCCCGACAGAGCCCGACAGGGCCCGACAGAGCCCGACAGAGCCCGACAGGGCCCAGTAGAGCCCGACAGAGCCCGAGAGAGCCCGACAGAGCCCGACAGGGCCCGACAGGGCCCAGTAGAGCCTGACAGAGCCCGACAGGGCCCGACAGAGCCCGACAGAGCCCGACAGGGCCCGACAGAGCCCGACAGAGCCCGACAGAGCCCGATATGGCCCGACAGAGCCCGACAGAGCCCGACAGAGCCCGACAGGGCCCGACAGGGCCCAGTAGAGCCCGACAGAGTCCGACAGAGCCCGACAGAACCCGACAGGGCCCAGTAGAGCCCGACAGAGCCCGACAGAGCCCGACAGAGCCCGACAGGGCCCAGTAGAGCCCGACAGAGCCCGACAGAGCCCGACAGAGCCCGACAGGCCCGACAGAGCCCGACAGAGCCCGACAGAGCCCGACAGGGCCCAGTAGAGCCCGACAGAGCCCGACAGGGCCCGACAGTGCCCGACAGAGCCCGACAGAGCCCGACAGAGCCCGACAGGGCCCAGTAGAGCCCGACAGAGCCCGACAGAGCCCGACAGAGCCCGACAGAGCCCGACAGGGCCCGACAGAGCCCGACAGAGCCCGACAGGACCCGACAGGGCCAGACAGAGCCCGACAGGGCCCGACAGAGCCCGACAGAGCCCGACAGAGCCCGACAGGGCCCGACAAAGCCCGACAGAGCCCGACAGGGCCCAGTAGAGCCCGACAGAGCCCGACAGAGCCCGACAGAGCCCAACAGAGCCCGACAGAGCCCAGTAGAGCCCGACAGAGCCCGACAGAGCCCGACAGAGCCCGACAGGGCCCGACAGGGCCCGACAGAGCCCAGTTTAGCCCAGTAGAGCCCGACAGAGCCCGACAGAGCCCGACAGAGCCCGACAGAGCCCGACAGGGCCCGACAGGGCCCAGTAGAGCCCGACAGAGCCCGACAGAGCCCGACAGAGCCCGACAGGGCCCGACAGAGCCCGACAGAGCCCGACAGGGCCCGACAGGGCCCGACAGGGCCCAGTAGAGCCCGACAGAGCCCGACAGAGCCCGACAGAACCCGTCAGAGCCCGACAGAGCCCGACAGAGCCCGACAGAGCCCGACAGGGCCCAGTAGAGCCCGACAGAGCCCGACAGAGCCCGACAGAGCCCGACAGGGCCCGACAGAGCCCGACAGAGCCCGACAGAGCACGACAGGGCCCGACAGAGCCCGACAGAGCCCGACAGAGCCCGACAGGGCCCGACAGAGCCCGACAGAGCCCGACAGGGCCCGACAGAGCCCGACAGAGCCCGACAGGGCCCGAAAGGGCCCAGTAGAGCCCGACAGAGCCCGACAGAGCCCGACAGGGCCCGACAGGGCCCGACAGGGCCCGACAGAGCCCAGTAGAGCCCGACAGAGCCCGACAGAGCCCGACAGGGCCCGACAGGGCCCAGTAGAGCCCGACAGAGCCCGACAGAGCCCGACAGGGCCCGACAGAGCCCGACAGAGCCCGACAGGGCCCGACAGGGCCCGACAGGGCCCAGTAGAGCCCGACAGAGCCCGACAGAGCCCGACAGAACCCGTCAGAGCCCGACAGAGCCCGACAGGGCCCGACAGAGCCCGACAGAGCCCGACAGGGCCCAGTAGAGCCCGACAGAGCCCGACAGAGCCCGACAGAGCCCGACAGGGCCCGACAGGGCCCAGTAGAGCCCGACAGAGCCCGACAGGGCCCGACAGAGCCCGACAGAGCCCGACAGAGCCCGATATGGCCCGACAGAGCCCGACAGAGCCCGACAGAGCCCGACAGGGCCCGACAGGGCCCAGTAGAGACCGACAGAGCCCGACAGAGCCCGACAGAACCCGACAGGGCCCAGTAGAGCCCGACAGAGCCCGACAGAGCCCGACAGAGCCCGACAGGGCCCAGTAGAGCCCGACAGAGCCCGACAGAGCCCGACAGGCCCGACAGAGCCCGACAGAGCCCGACAGAGCCCGACAGGGCCCAGTAGAGCCCGACAGAGCCCGACAGGGCCCGACAGAGCCCGACAGAGCCCGACAGGGCCCAGTAGAGCCCGACAGAGCCCGACAGAGCCCGACAGAGCCCGACAGTGCCCGACAGAGCCCGACAGAGCCCGACAGGACCCGACAGGGCCCGACAGAGCCCGACAGAGCCCAGTAGAGCCCGACAGAGCCCGACAGAGCCCGACAGAGCCCGACAGAGCCCGACAGGGCCCAGTAGAGCCCAGTAGAGCCCGACAGAGCCCAGTAGAGCCCGACAGAGCCCGACAGAGCCCGACAGAGCCCGACAGGGCCCGACAGGGCCCGACAGAGCCCGACAGAGCCCGACAGGGCCCGACAGAGCCTGACAGAGCCCGACAGGGCCCAGTAGAGCCCGACAGAGCCTGACAGAGCCCGACAGAGCCCGACAGGGCCCGACAGGGCCCGACAGAGCCCAGTAGAGCCCGACAGAGCCCGACAGAGCCCGACAGAGCCCGACAGGGCCCAGTAGAGCCCAGTAGAGCCCGACAGAGCCCAGTAGAGCCCGACAGGGCCCGACAGAGCTCGACAGAGCCCGACAGGGCCCGACAGGGCCCGACAGAGCCCGACAGAGCCCGACAGAGCCCGACAGGGCCCGACAGAGCCCGACAGAGCCCGACAGGGCCCGACAGAGCCCGACAGGGCCCGACAGAGCCCGACAGGGCCCGACAGGGCCCAGTAGAGCCCGACAGAGCCCGACAGAGCCCGACAGAGCCCGACAGAGCCCGACAGGGCCCAGTAGAGCCCGACAGAGCCCGACAGAGCCCGACAGAGACCGACAGGGTCCGACAGAGCCCGACAGAGCCCGACAGAGCCCAGTAGGGCCCGACAGGGCCCGACAGGGCCCAGTAGAGCCCGACAGAGCACGACAGGGCCCGACAGAGCCCGACAGAGCCCGACAGAGCCCGACATGGCCCGACAGAGCCCGACAGGGCCCGACAGGGCCCAGTAGAGCCCGACAGAGCCCGACAGAGCCCGACAGAACCCGACAGAGCCCGACAGAACCCGACAGAGCCCAGTAGAGCCCGACAGAGCCCGACAGAGCCCGACAGAGCCCGACAGGGCCCGACAGAGCCCGACAGAGCCCGACAGGGCCCAGTAGAGCCCGACAGAGCCCGACAGAGCCCGACAGAGCCCGAGAGAGCCCGACAGGGCCCGACAGAGCCCGACAGGGCCCGACAGGGCCCGACAGAGCCCGACAGGGCGCGACAGAGCCCGACAGAGCCCGACAGAGCCCGACAGGGCCCGACAGAGACCGACAGAGCCTGACAGGGCCCAGTAGAGCCCGAAAGAGCCCGACAGAGCCCGACAGAGCCCAACAGAGCCCGACAGAGCCCGACAGAGCCCAGTAGAGCCCAGTAGAGCCCGACAGAGCCCGACAGAGCCCAGTAGAGCCCAGTAGAGCCCGACAGAGCCCGACAGAGCCCGACAGAGCCCGACAGAACCCGACAGAGCCCGACAGAGACCAGTTGAGCCCGACAGAGCCCGACAGAGCCCGACAGAGCCCGACAGGGCCCGACAGGGCCCAGTAGAGCCCGACAGAGCCCGACAGAGCCCGACAGAGCCCGACAGAGCCCAGTAGAGCCCGACAGAGCCCGACAGAGCCCGACAGAGCCCGACAGGGCCCGACAGAGCCCGACAGAGCCCGACAGGGCCCAGTAGAGCCCGACAGAGCCCGACAGAGCCCGACAGGGCCCGACAGGGCCCGACAGGGCCCAGTAGAGCCCGACAGAGCCCGACAGAGCCCGACAGGGCCCGACAGGGCCCGACAGAGCCCGACAGAGCCCGACAGGGCCCGACAGGGCCCGACAGAGCCCAGTAGAGCCCGACAGAGCCCGACAGAGCCCGACAGAGCCCGCCAGAACCCGACAGAGGCCGACAGAGCCCAGTAGAGCCCGACAGAGCCCGACAGAGCCCGACAGAGCCCGACAGGGCCCGACAGGGCCCGACAGGGCCCAGTAGAGCCCGACAGAGCCCGACAGAGCCCGACAGAGCCCGAGAGGGCCCGACAGGGCCCAGTAGAGCCCGACAGAGCCCGACAGAGCCCGACAGAACCCGACAGCGCCCGACAGAGCCCGACAGGGCCCGACAGGGCCCGACAGAGCCCGACAGAGCCCGACAGGGCCCAGTAGAGCCCGACAGAGCCCGACAGAGCCCAGTAGAGCCCGACAGAGCCCGACAGAGCCCGACAGAGCCCGACAGAACCTGACAGAGCCCGACAGAGACCAGTTGAGCCCGACAGAGCCCGACAGAGCCCGACAGAGCCCGACAGGGCCCGACAGGGCCCAGTAGAGCCCGACAGAGCCCGACAGAGCCCGACAGAGCCCGACAGAGCCCGACAGAGCCCGACAGGGCCCAGTAGAGCCCGACAGAGCCCGACAGAGCCCGACAGAGCCCGACAGGGCCCGACAGAGCCCGACAGAGCCCGACAGGGCCCGACAGGGCCCGACAGAGCCCATTAGAGCCCGACAGAGCCCGACAGAGCCCGACAGAGACCGACAGAGCCCGACAGGGCCCAGTAGAGCCCAGTAGAGCCCGACAGAGCCCGACAGGGCCCGACAGAGCCCGACAGAGCCCGACAGAGCCCGACAAGGCCCGACAGAGCCTGACAGAGCCCGACAGGGCCCAGTAGAGCCCGACAGAGCCCGACAGAGCCCGACAGAGCCCGACAGGCCCCGACAGAGCCCGACAGAGCCCGACAGGGCCCGACAGAGCCCGACAGAGCCCGACAGGGCCCGACAGGGCCCGACAGAGCCCAGTAGAGCCCGACAGAGCCCGACAGAGCCCAACAGGGCCCGACAGGGCCCAGTAGAGCCCGACAGAGCCCGACAGAGCCCGACAGGGCCCGACAGAGCCCGACAGAGCCCGACAGGGCCCGACAGGGCCCGACAGGGCCCAGTAGAGCCCGACAGAGCCCGACAGAGCCCGACAGAACCCGTCAGAGCCCGACAGAGCCCGACAGGGCCCGACAGAGCCCGACAGGGCCCAGTAGAGCCCGACAGAGCCCGACAGAGCCCGACAGAGACCGACAGGGCCCGACAGGGCCCGACAGAGCCCGACAGGGCCCGACAGGGCCCAGTAGAGCCCGACAGAGCCCGACAGGGCCCGACAGAGCCCGACAGAGCCCGACAGAGCCCGATATGGCCCGACAGAGCCCGACAGAGCCCGACAGGGCCCGACAGGGCCCGACAGGGCCCAGTAGAGCCCGACAGAGCCCGACAGAGCCCGACAGAACCCGACAGGGCCCAGTAGAGCCTGACAGAGCCCGACAGAGCCCGACAGAGCCCGACAGAGCCCGACAGAGCCCGACAGAGCCCGACAGGGCCCAGTAGAGCCCGACAGAGCCCGACAGAGCCCGACAGAGCCCGACAGGGCCCGACAGAGCCCGACAGAGCCCGACAGAGCCCGACAGGGCCAGTAGAGCCCGACAGAGCCCGACAGGGCCCGACAGAGCCCGACAGAGCCCGACAGAGCCCAGTAGAGCCCGACAGAGCCCGACAGAGCCCGACAGAGCCCGACAGGGCCCGACAGAGCCCGACAGAGCCCGACAGGACCCGACAGGGCCCGACAGAGCCCGACAGGGCCCGACAGAGCCCGACAGGGCCCAGTAGAGCCCGACAGAGCCCGACAGAGCCCGACAGAGCCCAACAGAGCCCGACAGAGCCCAGTAGAGCCCGACAGAGCCCGACAGAGCCCGACAGAGCCCGACAGGGCCCGACAGAGCCCGACAGAGCCCGACAGGGCCCAGTAGAGCCCGACAGAGCCCGACAGAGCCCGACAGAGCCCGACAGAGCCCAGTAGAGCCCGACAGAACCCGACAGAGCCCGACAGAGCCCAGTAGAGCCCGACAGAGCCCGACAGGGCCCGACAGGGCCCGACAGGGCCCAGTAGAGCCGGACAGAGCCCGACAGAGCCCAGTAGAGCCCAGTAGAGCCCGACAGAGCCCGACAGAGCCCGACAGAGCCCGACAGGGCCCGACAGAGCCCGACAGAGCCCGACAGAGCCCAGTAGAGCCCAGTAGAGCCCGACAGAGCCCGACAGAGCCCGACAGAGCCCGACAGGGCCCGACAGGGCCCAGTAGAGCCCGACAGAGCCCGACAGAGCCCGACAGAGCCCGACAGGGCCCAGTAGAGCCCAGTAGAGCCCGACAGAGCCCGACAGGGCCCGACAGAGCCCGACAGAGCCCGACAGAGCCCGACAGGGCCCGACAGAGCCTGACAGAGCCCGACAGGGCCCAGTAGAGCCCGACAGAGCCCGACAAAGCCCGACAGAGCCCGACAGAGCCCGACAGGCCCCGACAGAGCCCGACAGAGCCCGACAGGGCCCGACAGAGCCCGACAGGGCCCGACAGGGCCCAGTAGAGCCCGACAGAGCCCGACAGAGACCGACAGGGCCCGACAGGGCCCGACAGGGCCCGACAGAGCCCGACAGGGCCCGAGAGGGCCCGACAGAGCCCAGTAGAGCCCGACAGAGCCCGACAGAGCCCGACAGAGCCCGACAGGGCCCGACAGGGCCCAGTAGAGCCCGACAGAGCCCGACAGAGCCCGACAGAGCCCGACAGGGCCCGACAGAGCCCGACAGAGCCCGACAGGGCCCGACAGGGCCCGACAGGGCCCAGTAGAGCCCGACAGAGCCCGACAGAGCCCGACAGAACCCGTCAGAGCCCGACAGAGCCCGACAGAGCCCGACAGAGCCCGACAGGGCCCAGTAGAGCCCGACAGAGCCCGACAGAGCCCGACAGAGACCGACAGGGCCCGACAGAGCCCGACAGAGCCCGACAGGGCCCGACAGGGCCCAGTAGAGCCCGACAGAGCCCGACAGGGCCCGACAGAGCCCGACAGAGCCCGACAGAGCCCGATATGGCCCGACAGAGCCCGACAGAGCCCGACAGAGCCCGACAGGGCCCGACAGGGCCCAGTAGAGCCCGACAGAGCCCGACAGAGCCCGACAGAACCCGACAGAGCCCGACAGGGCCCGACAGAGCCCGACAGAGCCCGACAGGGCCCGACAGGGCCCAGTAGAGCCCGACAGAGCCCGACAGAGCCCGACAGGGCCCGACAGGGCCCGACAGGGCCCGACAGGGCCTGACAGAGCCCGACAGGGCCCGACAGGGCCCGACAGAGCCCAGTAGAGCCTGACAGAGCCCGACAGAGCCCGACAGGGCCCGACAGGGCCCAGTAGAGCCCGACAGAGCCCGACAGAGCCCGACAGGGCCCGACAGGGCCCAGTAGAGCCCGACAGAGCCCGACAGAGCCCGACAGAACCCGTCAGAGCCCGACAGAGCCCGACAGGGCCCGACAGAGCCCGACAGAGCCCGACAGGGCCCAGTAGAGCCCGACAGAGCCCGACAGAGCCCGACAGAGCCCGACAGGGCCCGACAGGGCCCAGTAGAGCCTGACAGAGCCCGACAGGGCCCGACAGAGCCCGACAGAGCCCGACAGAGCCCGATATGGCCCGACAGAGCCCGACAGAGCCCGACAGAGCCCGACAGGGCCCGACAGGGCCCAGTAGAGACCGACAGAGCCCGACAGAGCCCGACAGAACCCGACAGGGCCCAGTAGAGCCCGACAGAGGCCGACAGAGCCCGACAGAGCCCGACAGGGCCCAGTAGAGCCCGACAGAGCCCGACAGAGCCCGACAGAGCCCGACAGGCCCGACAGAGCCCGACAGAGCCCGACAGAGCCCGACAGGGCCCGACAGAGCCCGACAGAGCCCGACAGAGCCCGACAGGGCCCAGTAGAGCACGACAGAGCCCGACAGAGCCCGACAGGGCCCGACAGAGCCCGACAGAGCCCGACAGAGCCCGACAGGGCCCAGTAGAGCCCGACAGAGCCCGACAGAGCCCGACAGAGCCCGACAGGGCCCGACAGAGCCCGACAGAGCCCGACAGGACCCGACAGGGCCCGACAGAGCCCGACAGGGCCCGACAGAGCCCGACAGAGCCCGACAGAGCCCGACAGGGCCCAGTAGAGCCCGACAGAGCCCGACAGAGCCCGACAGAGCCCAACAGAGCCCGACAGAGCCCAGTAGAGCCCGACAGAGCCCGACAGAGCCCGACAGAGCCCGACAGGGCCCGACAGGGCCCGACAGAGCCCGACAGGGCCCAGTAGAGCCCGACAGAGCCCGACAGAGCCCGACAGAGCCCGACAGAGCCCGACAGGGCCCGACAGGGCCCAGTAGAGCCCGACAGAGCCCGACAGAGCCCGACAGAGCCCGACAGGGCCCGACAGAGCCCGACAGGGCCCGACAGGGCCCAGTAGAGCCCGACAGAGCCCGACAGAGCCCGACAGAACCCGTCAGAGCCCGACAGAGCCCGACAGAGCCCGACAGAGCCCGACAGGGCCCGACAGAGCCCAACAGAGCCCGACAGAGCCCAGTAGAGCCCGACAGAGCCCGACAGAGCCCGACAGAGCCCGACAGGGCCCGACAGGGCCCGACAGAGCCCAGTTTAGCCCAGTAGAGCCCGACAGAGCCCGACAGAGCCCGACAGAGCCCGACAGGGCCCGACAGGGCCCAGTAGAGCCCGACAGAGCCCGACAGAGCCCGACAGAGCCCGACAGGGCCCGACAGAGCCCGACAGAGCCCGACAGGGCCCAGTAGAGCCCGACAGAGCCCGACAGAGCCCGACAGAACCCGTCAGAGCCCGACAGAGCCCGACAGAGCCCGACAGAGCCCGACAGGGCCCAGTAGAGCCCGACAGAGCCCGACAGAGCCCGACAGAGCCCGACAGGGCCCGACAGAGCCCGACAGAGCCCGACAGAGCACGACAGGGCCCGACAGAGCCCGACAGAGCCCGACAGAGCCCGACAGGGCCCGACAGAGCCCGACAGAGCCCGACAGGGCCCGACAGAGCCCGACAGAGCCCGACAGGGCCCGAAAGGGCCCAGTAGAGCCCGACAGAGCCCGACAGAGCCCGACAGGGCCCGACAGGGCCCGACAGGGCCCGACAGAGCCCAGTAGAGCCCGACAGAGCCCGACAGAGCCCGACAGGGCCCGACAGGGCCCAGTAGAGCCCGACAGAGCCCGACAGAGCCCGACAGGGCCCGACAGAGCCCGACAGAGCCCGACAGGGCCCGACAGGGCCCGACAGGGCCCAGTAGAGCCCGACAGAGCCCGACAGAGCCCGACAGAACCCGTCAGAGCCCGACAGAGCCCGACAGGGCCCGACAGAGCCCGACAGAGCCCGACAGGGCCCAGTAGAGCCCGACAGAGCCCGACAGAGCCCGACAGAGCCCGACAGGGCCCGACAGGGCCCAGTAGAGCCCGACAGAGCCCGACAGGGCCCGACAGAGCCCGACAGAGCCCGACAGAGCCCGATATGGCCCGACAGAGCCCGACAGAGCCCGACAGAGCCCGACAGGGCCCGACAGGGCCCAGTAGAGACCGACAGAGCCCGACAGAGCCCGACAGAACCCGACAGGGCCCAGTAGAGCCCGACAGAGCCCGACAGAGCCCGACAGAGCCCGACAGGGCCCAGTAGAGCCCGACAGAGCCCGACAGAGCCCGACAGGCCCGACAGAGCCCGACAGAGCCCGACAGAGCCCGACAGGGCCCAGTAGAGCCCGACAGAGCCCGACAGGGCCCGACAGAGCCCGACAGAGCCCGACAGGGCCCAGTAGAGCCCGACAGAGCCCGACAGAGCCCGACAGTGCCCGACAGAGCCCGACAGAGCCCGACAGGACCCGACAGGGCCCGACAGAGCCCGACAGAGCCCAGTAGAGCCCGACAGAGCCCGACAGAGCCCGACAGAGCCCGACAGAGCCCGACAGGGCCCAGTAGAGCCCAGTAGAGCCCGACAGAGCCCAGTAGAGCCCGACAGAGCCCGACAGAGCCCGACAGAGCCCGACAGGGCCCGACAGGGCCCGACAGAGCCCGACAGAGCCCGACAGGGCCCGACAGAGCCTGACAGAGCCCGACAGGGCCCAGTAGAGCCCGACAGAGCCTGACAGAGCCCGACAGAGCCCGACAGGGCCCGACAGGGCCCGACAGAGCCCAGTAGAGCCCGACAGAGCCCGACAGAGCCCGACAGAGCCCGACAGGGCCCAGTAGAGCCCAGTAGAGCCCGACAGAGCCCAGTAGAGCCCGACAGGGCCCGACAGAGCTCGACAGAGCCCGACAGGGCCCGACAGGGCCCGACAGAGCCCGACAGAGCCCGACAGAGCCCGACAGGGCCCGACAGAGCCCGACAGGGCCCGACAGGGCCCGACAGGGCCCGACAGGGCCCGACAGGGCCCAGTAGAGCCCGACAGAGCCCGACAGAGCCCGACAGAGCCCGACAGGGCCCAGTAGAGCCCGACAGAGCCCGACAGAGCCCGACAGAGACCGACAGGGTCCGACAGAGCCCGACAGAGCCCGACAGAGCCCAGTAGGGCCCGACAGGGCCCGACAGGGCCCAGTAGAGCCCGACAGAGCACGACAGGGCCCGACAGAGCCCGACAGAGCCCGACAGAGCCCGACATGGCCCGACAGAGCCCGACAGGGCCCGACAGGGCCCAGTACAGCCCGACAGAGCCCGACAGAGCCCGACAGAACCCGACAGAGCCCGACAGAACCCGACAGAGCCCAGTAGAGCCCGACAGAGCCCGACAGAGCCCGACAGAGCCCGACAGGGCCCGACAGAGCCCGACAGAGCCCGACAGGGCCCAGTAGAGCCCGACAGAGGCCGACAGAGCCCGACAGAGCCCGAGAGAGCCCGACAGGGCCGAACAGAGCCCGACAGGGCCCGACAGGGCCCGACAGAGCCCGACAGGGCGCGACAGAGCCCGACAGAGCCCGACAGAGCCCGACAGGGCCCGACAGAGACCGACAGAGCCTGACAGGGCCCAGTAGAGCCCGAAAGAGCCCGACAGAGCCCGACAGAGCCCAACAGAGCCCGACAGAGCCCGACAGAGCCCAGTAGAGCCCAGTAGAGCCCGACAGAGCCCGACAGAGCCCAGTAGAGCCCAGTAGAGCCCGACAGAGCCCGACAGAGCCCGACAGAGCCCGACAGAACCCGACAGAGCCCGACAGAGACCAGTTGAGCCCGACAGAGCCCGACAGAGCCCGACAGAGCCCGACAGGGCCCGACAGGGCCCAGTAGAGCCCGACAGAGCCCGACAGAGCCCGACAGAGCCCGAGAGAGCCCGACAGGGCGCGACAGAGCCCGACAGAGCCCGACAGGGCCCGACAGGGCCCGACAGAGCCCGACAGGGCCCGACAGAGCCCGACAGAGCCCGACAGGGCCCAGTAGAGCCCGACAGAGCCCGACAGAGCCCGACAGAGCCCGACAGAGCCCAGTAGAGCCCGACAGAGCCCGACAGAGCCCGACAGAGCCCGACAGGGCCCGACAGAGCCCGACAGAGCCCGACAGAGCCCGACAGGGCCCAGTAGAGCCCGACAGAGCCCGACAGAGCCCGACAGGGCCCGACAGGGCCCGACAGAGCCCGACAGGGCCCGACAGGGCCCGACAGGGCCCAGTAGAGCCCGACAGAGCCCGACAGAGCCCGACAGGGCCCGACAGGGCCCGACAGAGCCCGACAGAGCCCGACAGGGCCCGACAGGGCCCGACAGAGCCCAGTAGAGCCCGACAGAGCCCGACAGAGCCCGACAGAGCCCGCCAGAACCCGACAGAGGCCGACATAGCCCAGTAGAGCCCGACAGAGCCCGACAGAGCCCGACAGAGCCCGACAGGGCCCGACAGGGCCCGACAGGGCCCAGTAGAGCCCGACAGAGCCCGACAGAGCCCGACAGAGCCCGAGAGGGCCCGACAGGGCCCAGTAGAGCCCGACAGAGCCCTACAGAGCCCGACAGAACCCGACAGCGCCCGACAGAGCCCGACAGGGCCCGACAGGGCCCGACAGAGCCCGACAGAGCCCGACAGGGCCCAGTAGAGCCCGACAGAGCCCGACAGAGCCCAGTAGAGCCCGACAGAGCCCGACAGAGCCCGACAGAGCCCGACAGAACCTGACAGAGCCCGACAGAGACCAGTTGAGCCCGACAGAGCCCGACAGAGCCCGACAGAGCCCGACAGGGCCCGACAGGGCCCAGTAGAGCCCGACAGAGCCCGACAGAGCCCGACAGAGCCCGACAGAGCCCGACAGGGCCCAGTAGAGCCCGACAGAGCCCGACAGAGCCCGACAGAGCCCGACAGGGCCCGACAGAGCCCGACAGAGCCCGACAGGGCCCGACAGGGCCCGACAGAGCCCATTAGAGCCCGACAGAGCCCGAAAGAGCCCGACAGAGACCGACAGAGCCCGACAGGGCCCAGTAGAGCCCAGTAGAGCCCGACAGAGCCCGACAGGGCCCGACAGAGCCCGACAGAGCCCGACAGAGCCCGACAGGGCCCGACAGAGCCTGACAGAGCCCGACAGGGCCCAGTAGAGCCCGACAGAGCCCGACAGAGCCCGACAGAGCCCGACAGGCCCCGACAGAGCCCGACAGAGCCCGACAGGGCCCGACAGAGCCCGACAGAGCCCGACAGAGCCCAGTAGAGCCCGACAGAGCCCGACAGAGCCCGACAGAGCCCGACAGGGCCCGACAGAGCCCGACAGAGCCCGACAGGACCCGACAGGGCCCGACAGAGCCCGACAGGGCCCGACAGAGCCCGACAGGGCCCAGTAGAGCCCGACAGAGCCCGACAGAGCCCGACAGAGCCCAACAGAGCCCGACAGAGCCCAGTAGAGCCCGACAGAGCCCGACAGAGCCCGACAGAGCCCGACAGGGCCCGACAGAGCCCGACAGAGCCCGACAGGGCCCAGTAGAGCCCGACAGAGCCCGACAGAGCCCGACAGAGCCCGACAGAGCCCAGTAGAGCCCGACAGAACCCGACAGAGCCCGACAGAGCCCAGTAGAGCCCGACAGAGCCCGACAGGGCCCGACAGGGCCCGACAGGGCCCAGTAGAGCCGGACAGAGCCCGACAGAGCCCAGTAGAGCCCAGTAGAGCCCGACAGAGCCCGACAGAGCCCGACAGAGCCCGACAGGGCCCGACAGAGCCCGACAGAGCCCGACAGAGCCCAGTAGAGCCCAGTAGAGCCCGACAGAGCCCGACAGAGCCCGACAGAGCCCGACAGGGCCCGACAGGGCCCAGTAGAGCCCGACAGAGCCCGACAGAGCCCGACAGAGCCCGACAGGGCCCAGTAGAGCCCAGTAGAGCCCGACAGAGCCCGACAGGGCCCGACAGAGCCCGACAGAGCCCGACAGAGCCCGACAGGGCCCGACAGAGCCTGACAGAGCCCGACAGGGCCCAGTAGAGCCCGACAGAGCCCGACAAAGCCCGACAGAGCCCGACAGAGCCCGACAGGCCCCGACAGAGCCCGACAGAGCCCGACAGGGCCCGACAGAGCCCGACAGGGCCCGACAGGGCCCAGTAGAGCCCGACAGAGCCCGACAGAGACCGACAGGGCCCGACAGGGCCCGACAGGGCCCGACAGAGCCCGACAGGGCCCGAGAGGGCCCGACAGAGCCCAGTAGAGCCCGACAGAGCCCGACAGAGCCCGACAGAGCCCGACAGGGCCCGACAGGGCCCAGTAGAGCCCGACAGAGCCCGACAGAGCCCGACAGAGCCCGACAGGGCCCGACAGAGCCCGACAGAGCCCGACAGGGCCCGACAGGGCCCGACAGGGCCCAGTAGAGCCCGACAGAGCCCGACAGAGCCCGACAGAACCCGTCAGAGCCCGACAGAGCCCGACAGAGCCCGACAGAGCCCGACAGGGCCCAGTAGAGCCCGACAGAGCCCGACAGAGCCCGACAGAGACCGACAGGGCCCGACAGAGCCCGACAGAGCCCGACAGGGCCCGACAGGGCCCAGTAGAGCCCGACAGAGCCCGACAGGGCCCGACAGAGCCCGACAGAGCCCGACAGAGCCCGATATGGCCCGACAGAGCCCGACAGAGCCCGACAGAGCCCGACAGGGCCCGACAGGGCCCAGTAGAGCCCGACAGAGCCCGACAGAGCCCGACAGAACCCGACAGAGCCCGACAGGGCCCGACAGAGCCCGACAGAGCCCGACAGGGCCCGACAGGGCCCAGTAGAGCCCGACAGAGCCCGACAGAGCCCGACAGGGCCCGACAGGGCCCGACAGGGCCCGACAGGGCCTGACAGAGCCCGACAGGGCCCGACAGGGCCCGACAGAGCCCAGTAGAGCCTGACAGAGCCCGACAGAGCCCGACAGGGCCCGACAGGGCCCAGTAGAGCCCGACAGAGCCCGACAGAGCCCGACAGGGCCCGACAGGGCCCAGTAGAGCCCGACAGAGCCCGACAGAGCCCGACAGAACCCGTCAGAGCCCGACAGAGCCCGACAGGGCCCGACAGAGCCCGACAGAGCCCGACAGGGCCCAGTAGAGCCCGACAGAGCCCGACAGAGCCCGACAGAGCCCGACAGGGCCCGACAGGGCCCAGTAGAGCCTGACAGAGCCCGACAGGGCCCGACAGAGCCCGACAGAGCCCGACAGAGCCCGATATGGCCCGACAGAGCCCGACAGAGCCCGACAGAGCCCGACAGGGCCCGACAGGGCCCAGTAGAGACCGACAGAGCCCGACAGAGCCCGACAGAACCCGACAGGGCCCAGTAGAGCCCGACAGAGGCCGACAGAGCCCGACAGAGCCCGACAGGGCCCAGTAGAGCCCGACAGAGCCCGACAGAGCCCGACAGAGCCCGACAGGCCCGACAGAGCCCGACAGAGCCCGACAGAGCCCGACAGGGCCCGACAGAGCCCGACAGAGCCCGACAGAGCCCGACAGGGCCCAGTAGAGCACGACAGAGCCCGACAGAGCCCGACAGGGCCCGACAGAGCCCGACAGAGCCCGACAGAGCCCGACAGGGCCCAGTAGAGCCCGACAGAGCCCGACAGAGCCCGACAGAGCCCGACAGGGCCCGACAGAGCCCGACAGAGCCCGACAGGACCCGACAGGGCCCGACAGAGCCCGACAGGGCCCGACAGAGCCCGACAGAGCCCGACAGAGCCCGACAGGGCCCAGTAGAGCCCGACAGAGCCCGACAGAGCCCGACAGAGCCCAACAGAGCCCGACAGAGCCCAATAGAGCCCGACAGAGCCCGACAGAGCCCGACAGAGCCCGACAGGGCCCGACAGGGCCCGACAGAGCCCGACAGGGCCCAGTAGAGCCCGACAGAGCCCGACAGAGCCCGACAGAGCCCGACAGAGCCCGACAGGGCCCGACAGGGCCCAGTAGAGCCCGACAGAGCCCGACAGAGCCCGACAGAGCCCGACAGGGCCCGACAGAGCCCGACAGAGCCCGACAGGGCCCGACAGGGCCCAGTAGAGCCCGACAGAGCCCGACAGAGCCCGACAGAACCCGTCAGAGCCCGACAGAGCCCGACAGAGCCCGACAGAGCCCGACAGGGCCCGACAGAGCCCAACAGAGCCCGACAGAGCCCAGTAGAGCCCGACAGAGCCCGACAGAGCCCGACAGAGCCCGACAGGGCCCGACAGGGCCCGACAGAGCCCAGTTTAGCCCAGTAGAGCCCGACAGAGCCCGACAGAGCCCGACAGAGCCCGACAGGGCCCGACAGGGCCCAGTAGAGCCCGACAGAGCCCGACAGAGCCCGACAGAGCCCGACAGGGCCCGACAGAGCCCGACAGAGCCCGACAGGGCCCAGTAGAGCCCGACAGAGCCCGACAGAGCCCGACAGAACCCGTCAGAGCCCGACAGAGCCCGACAGAGCCCGACAGAGCCCGACAGGGCCCAGTAGAGCCCGACAGAGCCCGACAGAGCCCGACAGAGCCCGACAGGGCCCGACAGAGCCCGACAGAGCCCGACAGAGCACGACAGGGCCCGACAGAGCCCGACAGAGCCCGACAGAGCCCGACAGGGCCCGACAGAGCCCGACAGAGCCCGACAGGGCCCGACAGAGCCCGACAGAGCCCGACAGGGCCCGAAAGGGCCCAGTAGAGCCCGACAGAGCCCGACAGAGCCCGACAGGGCCCGACAGGGCCCGACAGGGCCCGACAGAGCCCAGTAGAGCCCGACAGAGCCCGACAGAGCCCGACAGGGCCCGACAGGGCCCAGTAGAGCCCGACAGAGCCCGACAGAGCCCGACAGGGCCCGACAGAGCCCGACAGAGCCCGACAGGGCCCGACAGGGCCCGACAGGGCCCAGTAGAGCCCGACAGAGCCCGACAGAGCCCGACAGAACCCGTCAGAGCCCGACAGAGCCCGACAGGGCCCGACAGAGCCCGACAGAGCCCGACAGGGCCCAGTAGAGCCCGACAGAGCCCGACAGAGCCCGACAGAGCCCGACAGGGCCCGACAGGGCCCAGTAGAGCCCGACAGAGCCCGACAGGGCCCGACAGAGCCCGACAGAGCCCGACAGAGCCCGATATGGCCCGACAGAGCCCGACAGAGCCCGACAGAGCCCGACAGGGCCCGACAGGGCCCAGTAGAGACCGACAGAGCCCGACAGAGCCCGACAGAACCCGACAGGGCCCAGTAGAGCCCGACAGAGCCCGACAGAGCCCGACAGAGCCCGACAGGGCCCAGTAGAGCCCGACAGAGCCCGACAGAGCCCGACAGGCCCGACAGAGCCCGACAGAGCCCGACAGAGCCCGACAGGGCCCAGTAGAGCCCGACAGAGCCCGACAGGGCCCGACAGAGCCCGACAGAGCCCGACAGGGCCCAGTAGAGCCCGACAGAGCCCGACAGAGCCCGACAGTGCCCGACAGAGCCCGACAGAGCCCGACAGGACCCGACAGGGCCCGACAGAGCCCGACAGAGCCCAGTAGAGCCCGACAGAGCCCGACAGAGCCCGACAGAGCCCGACAGGGCCCAGTAGAGCCCAGTAGAGCCCGACAGAGCCCAGTAGAGCCCGACAGAGCCCGACAGAGCCCGACAGAGCCCGACAGGGCCCGACAGGGCCCGACAGAGCCCGACAGAGCCCGACAGGGCCCGACAGAGCCTGACAGAGCCCGACAGGGCCCAGTAGAGCCCGACAGAGCCTGACAGAGCCCGACAGAGCCCGACAGGGCCCGACAGGGCCCGACAGAGCCCAGTAGAGCCCGACAGAGCCCGACAGAGCCCGACAGAGCCCGACAGGGCCCAGTAGAGCCCAGTAGAGCCCGACAGAGCCCAGTAGAGCCCGACAGGGCCCGACAGAGCTCGACAGAGCCCGACAGGGCCCGACAGGGCCCGACAGAGCCCGACAGAGCCCGACAGAGCCCGACAGGGCCCGACAGAGCCCGACAGGGCCCGACAGGGCCCGACAGGGCCCAGTAGAGCCCGACAGAGCCCGACAGAGCCCGACAGAGCCCGACAGGGCCCAGTAGAGCCCGACAGAGCCCGACAGAGCCCGACAGAGACCGACAGGGTCCGACAGAGCCCGACAGAGCCCGACAGAGCCCAGTAGGGCCCGACAGGGCCCGACAGGGCCCAGTAGAGCCCGACAGAGCACGACAGGGCCCGACAGAGCCCGACAGAGCCCGACAGAGCCCGACATGGCCCGACAGAGCCCGACAGGGCCCGACAGGGCCCAGTACAGCCCGACAGAGCCCGACAGAGCCCGACAGAACCCGACAGAGCCCGACAGAACCCGACAGAGCCCAGTAGAGCCCGACAGAGCCCGACAGAGCCCGACAGAGCCCGACAGGGCCCGACAGAGCCCGACAGAGCCCGACAGGGCCCAGTAGAGCCCGACAGAGGCCGACAGAGCCCGACAGAGCCCGAGAGAGCCCGACAGGGCCGAACAGAGCCCGACAGGGCCCGACAGGGCCCGACAGAGCCCGACAGGGCGCGACAGAGCCCGACAGAGCCCGACAGAGCCCGACAGGGCCCGACAGAGACCGACAGAGCCTGACAGGGCCCAGTAGAGCCCGAAAGAGCCCGACAGAGCCCGACAGAGCCCAACAGAGCCCGACAGAGCCCGACAGAGCCCAGTAGAGCCCAGTAGAGCCCGACAGAGCCCGACAGAGCCCAGTAGAGCCCAGTAGAGCCCGACAGAGCCCGACAGAGCCCGACAGAGCCCGACAGAACCCGACAGAGCCCGACAGAGACCAGTTGAGCCCGACAGAGCCCGACAGAGCCCGACAGAGCCCGACAGGGCCCGACAGGGCCCAGTAGAGCCCGACAGAGCCCGACAGAGCCCGACAGAGCCCGAGAGAGCCCGACAGGGCGCGACAGAGCCCGACAGAGCCCGACAGGGCCCGACAGGGCCCGACAGAGCCCGACAGGGCCCGACAGAGCCCGACAGAGCCCGACAGGGCCCAGTAGAGCCCGACAGAGCCCGACAGAGCCCGACAGAGCCCGACAGAGCCCAGTAGAGCCCGACAGAGCCCGACAGAGCCCGACAGAGCCCGACAGGGCCCGACAGAGCCCGACAGAGCCCGACAGAGCCCGACAGGGCCCAGTAGAGCCCGACAGAGCCCGACAGAGCCCGACAGGGCCCGACAGGGCCCGACAGAGCCCGACAGGGCCCGACAGGGCCCGACAGGGCCCAGTAGAGCCCGACAGAGCCCGACAGAGCCCGACAGGGCCCGACAGGGCCCGACAGAGCCCGACAGAGCCCGACAGGGCCCGACAGGGCCCGACAGAGCCCAGTAGAGCCCGACAGAGCCCGACAGAGCCCGACAGAGCCCGCCAGAACCCGACAGAGGCCGACAGAGCCCAGTAGAGCCCGACAGAGCCCGACAGAGCCCGACAGAGCCCGACAGGGCCCGACAGGGCCCGACAGGGCCCAGTAGAGCCCGACAGAGCCCGACAGAGCCCGACAGAGCCCGAGAGGGCCCGACAGGGCCCAGTAGAGCCCGACAGAGCCCTACAGAGCCCGACAGAACCCGACAGCGCCCGACAGAGCCCGACAGGGCCCGACAGGGCCCGACAGAGCCCGACAGAGCCCGACAGGGCCCAGTAGAGCCCGACAGAGCCCGACAGAGCCCAGTAGAGCCCGACAGAGCCCGACAGAGCCCGACAGAGCCCGACAGAACCTGACAGAGCCCGACAGAGACCAGTTGAGCCCGACAGAGCCCGACAGAGCCCGACAGAGCCCGACAGGGCCCGACAGGGCCCAGTAGAGCCCGACAGAGCCCGACAGAGCCCGACAGAGCCCGACAGAGCCCGACAGGGCCCAGTAGAGCCCGACAGAGCCCGACAGAGCCCGACAGAGCCCGACAGGGCCCGACAGAGCCCGACAGAGCCCGACAGGGCCCGACAGGGCCCGACAGAGCCCATTAGAGCCCGACAGAGCCCGAAAGAGCCCGACAGAGACCGACAGAGCCCGACAGGGCCCAGTAGAGCCCAGTAGAGCCCGACAGAGCCCGACAGGGCCCGACAGAGCCCGACAGAGCCCGACAGAGCCCGACAGGGCCCGACAGAGCCTGACAGAGCCCGACAGGGCCCAGTAGAGCCCGACAGAGCCCGACAGAGCCCGACAGAGCCCGACAGGCCCCGACAGAGCCCGACAGAGCCCGACAGGGCCCGACAGAGCCCGACAGAGCCCGACAGGGCCCGACAGGGCCCGACAGAGCCCAGTAGAGCCCGACAGAGCCCGACAGAGCCCAACAGGGCCCGACAGGGCCCAGTAGAGCCCGACAGAGCCCGACAGAGCCCGACAGGGCCCGACAGAGCCCGACAGAGCCCGACAGGGCCCAGTAGAGCCCGACAGAGCCCGACAGAACCCGTCAGAGCCCGACAGAGCCCGACAGGGCCCGACAGAGCCCGACAGGGCCCAGTAGAGCCCGACAGAGCCCGACAGAGCCCGACAGAGACCGACAGGGCCCGACAGGGCCCGACAGAGCCCGACAGGGCCCGACAGGGCCCAGTAGAGCCCGACAGAGCCCGACAGGGCCCGACAGAGCCCGACAGAGCCCGACAGAGCCCGATATGGCCCGACAGAGCCCGACAGAGCCCGACAGGGCCCGACAGGGCCCGACAGGGCCCAGTAGAGCCCGACAGAGCCCGACAGAGCCCGACAGAACCCGACAGGGCCCAGTAGAGCCTGACAGAGCCCGACAGAGCCCGACAGAGCCCGACAGGGCCCGACAGAGCCCGACAGAGCCCGACAGGGCCCAGTAGAGCCCGACAGAGCCCGACAGAGCCCGACAGAGCCCGACAGGGCCCGACAGAGCCCGACAGAGCCCGACAGAGCCCGACAGGGCCAGTAGAGCCCGACAGAGCCCGACAGGGCCCGACAGAGCCCGACAGAGCCCGACAGAGCCCAGTAGAGCCCGACAGAGCCCGACAGAGCCCGACAGAGCCCGACAGGGCCCGACAGAGCCCGACAGAGCCCGACAGGACCCGACAGGGCCCGACAGAGCCCGACAGGGCCCGACAGAGCCCGACAGGGCCCAGTAGAGCCCGACAGAGCCCGACAGAGCCCGACAGAGCCCGACAGAGCCCAACAGAGCCCGACAGAGCCCAACAGAGCCCGACAGAGCCCAGTAGAGCCCGACAGAGCCCGACAGAGCCCGACAGAGCCCGACAGAGCCCAGTAGAGCCCGACAGAACCCGACAGAGCCCGACAGAGCCCAGTAGAGCCCGACAGAGCCCGACAGGGCCCGACAGGGCCCGACAGGGCCCAGTAGAGCCGGACAGAGCCCGACAGAGCCCAGTAGAGCCCAGTAGAGCCCGACAGAGCCCGACAGAGCCCGACAGAGCCCGACAGGGCCCGACAGAGCCCGACAGAGCCCGACAGAGCCCAGTAGAGCCCAGTAGAGCCCGACAGAGCCCGACAGAGCCCGACAGAGCCCGACAGGGCCCGACAGGGCCCAGTAGAGCCCGACAGAGCCCGACAGAGCCCGACAGAGCCCGACAGGGCCCAGTAGAGCCCAGTAGAGCCCGACAGAGCCCGACAGGGCCCGACAGAGCCCGACAGAGCCCGACAGAGCCCGACAGGGCCCGACAGAGCCTGACAGAGCCCGACAGGGCCCAGTAGAGCCCGACAGAGCCCGACAAAGCCCGACAGAGCCCGACAGAGCCCGACAGGCCCCGACAGAGCCCGACAGAGCCCGACAGGGCCCGACAGAGCCCGACAGAGCCCGACAGGGCCCGACAGGGCCCAGTAGAGCCCGACAGAGCCCGACAGGGCCCGACAGGGCCCGACAGGGCCCGACAGGGCCCGACAGAGCCCGACAGGGCCCGAGAGGGCCCGACAGAGCCCAGTAGAGCCCGACAGAGCCCGACAGAGCCCGACAGAGCCCGACAGGGCCCGACAGGGCCCAGTAGAGCCCGACAGAGCCCGACAGAGCCCGACAGAGCCCGACAGGGCCCGACAGAGCCCGACAGAGCCCGACAGGGCCCGACAGGGCCCGACAGGGCCCAGTAGAGCCCGACAGAGCCCGACAGAGCCCGACAGAACCCGTCAGAGCCCGACAGAGCCCGACAGAGCCCGACAGAGCCCGACAGGGCCCAGTAGAGCCCGACAGAGCCCGACAGAGCCCGACAGAGACCGACAGGGCCCGACAGAGCCCGACAGAGCCCGACAGGGCCCGACAGGGCCCAGTAGAGCCCGACAGAGCCCGACAGGGCCCGACAGAGCCCGACAGAGCCCGACAGAGCCCGATATGGCCCGACAGAGCCCGACAGAGCCCGACAGAGCCCGACAGGGCCCGACAGGGCCCAGTAGAGCCCGACAGAGCCCGACAGAGCCCGACAGAACCCGACAGAGCCCGACAGGGCCCGACAGAGCCCGACAGAGCCCGACAGGGCCCGACAGAGCCCGACAGAGCCCGACAGGGCCCGACAGGGCCCAGTAGAGCCCGACAGAGCCCGAAAGAGCCCGACAGGGCCCGACAGGGCCCGACAGGGCCCGACAGGGCCTGACAGAGCCCGACAGGGCCCGACAGGGCCCGACAGAGCCCAGTAGAGCCTGACAGAGCCCGACAGAGCCCGACAGGGCCCGACAGGGCCCAGTAGAGCCCGACAGAGCCCGACAGAGCCCGACAGGGCCCGACAGGGCCCAGTAGAGCCCGACAGAGCCCGACAGAGCCCGACAGAACCCGTCAGAGCCCGACAGAGCCCGACAGGGCCCGACAGAGCCCGACAGAGCCCGACAGGGCCCAGTAGAGCCCGACAGAGCCCGACAGAGCCCGACAGAGCCCGACAGGGCCCGACAGGGCCCAGTAGAGCCTGACAGAGCCCGACAGGGCCCGACAGAGCCCGACAGAGCCCGACAGAGCCCGATATGGCCCGACAGAGCCCGACAGAGCCCGACAGAGCCCGACAGGGCCCGACAGGGCCCAGTAGAGACCGACAGAGCCCGACAGAGCCCGACAGAACCCGACAGGGCCCAGTAGAGCCCGACAGAGGCCGACAGAGCCCGACAGAGCCCGACAGGGCCCAGTAGAGCCCGACAGAGCCCGACAGAGCCCGACAGAGCCCGACAGGCCCGACAGAGCCCGACAGAGCCCGACAGAGCCCGACAGGGCCCGACAGAGCCCGACAGAGCCCGACAGAGCCCGACAGGGCCCAGTAGAGCACGACAGAGCCCTACAGAGCCCGACAGGGCCCGACAGAGCCCGACAGAGCCCGACAGAGCCCGACAGGGCCCAGTAGAGCCCGACAGAGCCCGACAGAGCCCGACAGAGCCCGACAGGGCCCGACAGAGCCCGACAGAGCCCGACAGGACCCGACAGGGCCCGACAGAGCCCGACAGGGCCCGACAGAGCCCGACAGAGCCCGACAGAGCCCGACAGGGCCCAGTAGAGCCCGACAGAGCCCGACAGAGCCCGACAGAGCCCAACAGAGCCCGACAGAGCCCAGTAGAGCCCGACAGAGCCCGACAGAGCCCGACAGAGCCCGACAGGGCCCGACAGGGCCCGACAGAGCCCGACAGGGCCCAGTAGAGCCCGACAGAGCCCGACAGAGCCCGACAGAGCCCGACAGAGCCCGACAGGGCCCGACATGGCCCAGTAGAGCCCGACAGAGCCCGACAGAGCCCGACAGAGCCCGACAGGGCCCGACAGAGCCCGACAGAGCCCGACAGGGCCCGACAGGGCCCAGTAGAGCCCGACAGAGCCCGACAGAGCCCGACAGAACCCGTCAGAGCCCGACAGAGCCCGACAGAGCCCGACAGAGCCCGACAGGGCCCAGTAGAGCCCGACAGAGCCCGACAGAGCCCGACAGAGACCGACAGGGCCCGACAGAGCCCGACAGAGCCCGACAGAGCCCGACAGGGCCCGACAGGGCCCAGTAGAGCCCGACAGAGCCCGACAGGGCCCGACAGAGCCCGACAGAGCCCGACAGAGCCCGATATGGCCTGACAGAGCCCGACAGAGCCCGACAGAGCCCGACAGGGCCCGACAGGGCCCAGTAGAGCCCGACAGAGCCCGACAGAGCCCGACAGAACCCAACAGAGCCCGACAGGGCCCGACAGAGCCCGACAGAGCCCGACAGGGCCCAGTAGAGACCGACAGAGCCCGACAGAGCCCGACAGGGCCCGACAGGGCCCGACAGGGCCCGACAGGGCCCGACAGAGCCCAGTAGAGCCCGACAGAGCCCGACAGAGCCCGACAGGGCCCGACAGGGCCCAGTAGAGCCCGACAGAGCCCGACAGAGCCCGACAGGGCCCGACAGAGCCCGACAGAGCCCGACAGGGCCCGACAGGGCCCAGTAGAGCCCGACAGAGCCCGACAGAGCCCGACAGAACCCGTCAGAGCCCGACAGAGCCCGACAGGGCCCGACAGAGCCCGACAGAGCCCGACAGGGCCCAGTAGAGCCCGACAGAGCCCGACAGAGCCCGACAGAGCCCGACAGGGCCCGACAGGGCCCAGTAGAGCCTGACAGAGCCCGACAGGGCCCGACAGAGCCCGACAGAGCCCGACAGAGCCCGATATGGCCCGACAGAGCCCGACAGAGCCCGATAGAGCCCGACAGGGCCCGACAGGGCCCAGTAGAGACCGACAGAGTCCGACAGAGCCCGACAGAACCCGACAGGGCCCAGTAGAGCCCGACAGAGCCCGACAGAGCCCGACAGAGCCCGACAGGGCCCAGTAGAGCCCGACAGAGCCCGACAGAGCCCGACAGAGCCCGACAGGCCCGACAGAGCCCGACAGAGCCCGACAGAGCCCGACAGGGCCCAGTAGAGTCCGACAGAGCCCGACAGGGCCCGACAGTGCCCGACAGAGCCCGACAGAGCCCGACAGAGCCCGACAGGGCCCAGTAGAGCCCGACAGAGCCCGACAGAGCCCGACAGAGCCCGACAGAGCCCGACAGGGCCCGACAGAGCCCGACAGAGCCCGACAGGACTCGACAGGGCCAGACAGAGCCCGACAGGGCCCGACAGAGCCCGACAGAGCCCGACAGAGCCCGACAGGGCCCGACAGAGCCCGACAGAGCCCGACAGGGCCCAGTAGAGCCCGACAGAGCCCGACAGAGCCCGACAGAGCCCAACAGAGCCCGACAGAGCCCAGTAGAGCCCGACAGAGCCCGACAGAGCCCGACAGAGCCCGACAGGGCCCGACAGGGCCCGACAGAGCCCGACAGAGCCCGACAGGGCCCAGTAGAGCCCGACAGAGCCCGACAGAGCCCGACAGAGCCCGACAGGGCCCGACAGGGCCCAGTAGAGCCCGACAGAGCCCGACAGGGCCCGACAGAGCCCGACAGAGCCCGACAGAGCCCGATATGGCCCGACAGAGCCCGACAGAGCCCGACAGAGCCCGACAGGGCCCGACAGGGCCCAGTAGAGACCGACAGAGCCCGACAGAGCCCGACAGAACCCGACAGGGCCCAGTAGAGCCCAACAGAGCCCGATATGGCCCGACAGGGCCCAGTAGAGCCCGACAGAGCCCTACAGAGCCCGACAGAACCCGTCAGAGCCCGACAGAGCCCGACAGAGCCCGACAGAGCCCGACAGGGCCCGACAGAGCCCGACAGAGCCCGACAGGACCCGACAGGGCCCGACAGAGCCCGACAGGGCCCGACAGAGCCCGACAGAGCCCGACAGAGCCCGACAGGGCCCAGTAGAGCCCGACAGAGCCCGACAGAGCCCGACAGAGCCCAACAGAGCCCGACAGAGCCCAGTAGAGCCCGACAGAGCCCGACAGAGCCCGACAGAGCCCGACAGGGCCCGACAGGGCCCGACAGAGCCCAGTTTAGCCCAGTAGAGCCCGACAGAGCCCGACAGAGCCCGACAGAGCCCGACAGGGCCCGACAGGGCCCAGTAGAGCCCGACAGAGCCCGACAGAGCCCGACAGAGCCCGACAGGGCCCGACAGAGCCCGACAGAGCCCGACAGGGCCCGACAGGGCCCAGTAGAGCCCGACAGAGCCCGACAGAGCCCGACAGAACCCGTCAGAGCCCGACAGAGCCCGACAGAGCCCGACAGAGCCCGACAGGGCCCAGTAGAGCCCGACAGAGCCCGACAGAGCCCGACAGAGACCGACAGGGCCCGACAGAGCCCGACAGAGCCCGACAGAGCCCGACAGGGCCCGACAGGGCCCAGTAGAGCCCGACAGAGCCCGACAGGGCCCGACAGAGCCCGACAGAGCCCGACAGAGCCCGATATGGCCTGACAGAGCCCGACAGAGCCCGACAGAGCCCGACAGGGCCCGACAGGGCCCAGTAGAGCCCGACAGAGCCCGACAGAGCCCGACAGAACCCGACAGAGCCCGACAGGGCCCGACAGAGACCGACAGAGCCCGACAGGGCCCGACAGAGCCCGACAGAGCCCGACAGGGCCCGACAGGGCCCAGTAGAGCCCGACAGAGCCCGACAGAGCCCGACAGGGCCCGACAGGGCCCGACAGAGCCCGACAGGGCCCGACAGGGCCCGACAGAGCCCAGTAGAGCCCGACAGAGCCCGACAGAGCCCGACAGGGCCCGACAGGGCCCAGTAGAGCCCGACAGAGCCCGACAGAGCCCGACAGGGCCCGACAGAGCCCGACAGAGCCCGACAGGGCCCGACAGGGCCCAGTAGAGCCCGACAGAGCCCGACAGAGCCCGACAGAACCCGTCAGAGCCCGACAGAGCCCGACAGGGCCCGACAGAGCCCGACAGAGCCCGACAGGGCCCAGTAGAGCCCGACAGAGCCCGACAGAGCCCGACAGGGCCCGACAGAGCCCGACAGAGCCCGACAGGGCCCGACAGGGCCCAGTAGAGCCCGACAGAGCCCGACAGAGCCCGACAGGACCCGTCAGAGCCCGACAGAGCCCGACAGGGCCCGACAGAGCCCGACAGAGCCCGACAGGGCCCAGTAGAGCCCGACAGAGCCCGAGAGAGCCCGACAGAGCCCGACAGGGCCCGACAGGGCCCAGTAGAGCCTGACAGAGCCCGACAGGGCCCGACAGAGCCCGACAGAGCCCGACAGGGCCCGACAGAGCCCGACAGAGCCCGACAGAGCCCGACAGGGCCCGACAGAGCCCGACAGAGCCCGACAGGGCCCGACAGGGCCCAGTAGAGCCTGACAGAGCCCGACAGGCCCCGACAGAGCCCGACAGAGCCCGACAGGGCCCGACAGAGCCCGACAGAGCCCGACAGGGCCCGACAGGGCCCGACAGAGCCCAGTAGAGCCCGACAGAGCCCGACAGAGCCCAACAGGGCCCGACAGGGCCCAGTAGAGCCCGACAGAGCCCGACAGAGCCCGACAGGGCCCGACAGAGCCCGACAGAGCCCGACAGGGCCCGACAGGGCCCGACAGGGCCCAGTAGAGCCCGACAGAGCCCGACAGAGCCCGACAGAACCCGTCAGAGCCCGACAGAGCCCGACAGAGCCCGACAGAGCCCGACAGGGCCCAGTAGAGCCCGACAGAGCCCGACAGAGCCCGACAGAGACCGACAGGGCCCGACAGGGCCCGACAGAGCCCGACAGGGCCCGACAGGGCCCAGTAGAGCCCGACAGAGCCCGACAGGGCCCGACAGAGCCCGACAGAGCCCGACAGAGCCTGATATGGCCCGACAGAGCCCGACAGAGCCCGACAGGGCCCGACAGGGCCCGACAGGGCCCAGTAGAGCCCGACAGAGCCCGACAGAGCCCGACAGAACCCGACAGGGCCCAGTAGAGCCTGACAGAGCCCGACAGAGCCCGACAGAGCCCGACAGGGCCCGACAGAGCCCGACAGAGCCCGACAGGGCCCAGTAGAGCCCGACAGAGCCCGACAGAGCCCGACAGAGCCCGACAGGGCCCGACAGAGCCCGACAGAGCCCGACAGAGCCCGACAGGGCCAGTAGAGCCCGACAGAGCCCGACAGGGCCCGACAGAGCCCGACAGAGCCCGACAGAGCCCAGTAGAGCCCGACAGAGCCCGACAGAGCCCGACAGAGCCCGACAGGGCCTGACAGAGCCCGACAGAGCCCGACAGGACCCGACAGGGCCCGACAGAGCCCGACAGGGCCCGACAGAGCCCGACAGGGCCCGACAGAGCCCGACAGGGCCCAGTAGAGCCCGACAGAGCCCGACAGAGCCCGACAGAGCCCAACAGAGCCCGACAGAGCCCAGTAGAGCCCGACAGAGCCCGACAGAGCCCGACAGAGCCCGACAGGGCCCGACAGAGCCCGACAGAGCCCGACAGGGCCCAGTAGAGCCCGACAGAGCCCGACAGAGCCCGACAGAGCCCGACAGAGCCCAGTAGAGCCCGACAGAACCCGACAGAGCCCGACAGAGCCCAGTAGAGCCCGACAGAGCCCGACAGGGCCCGACAGGGCCCGACAGGGCCCAGTAGAGCCGGACAGAGCCCGACAGAGCCCAGTAGAGCCCAGTAGAGCCCGACAGAGCCCGACAGAGCCCGACAGAGCCCGACAGGGCCCGACAGAGCCCGACAGAGCCCGACAGGGCCCGACAGGGCCCAGTAGAGCCCGACAGAGCCTGACAGAGCCCAGTAGAGCCCAGTAGAGCCCGATAGGGCCCGACAGGGCCCGACAGGGCCCAGTAGAGCCCGACAGAGCCCGACAGAGCCTGACAGAGCCCGACAGGGACCGACAGGGCGCGACAGAGCCCGACAGGGCCCGACAGAGCCCGACAGAGCCCGACAGGGCACGACAGAGCCCGACAGAGCCAGACAGAGCCCGACAGAAACCGACAGAGTCCGACAGAGCCCAGTAGAGCCCGACAGAGCCCGACAGAGCCCGACAGAGCCCGACAGAGCCCGACAGAACCCGACAGAGGCCGACAGAGCCCAGTAGAGCCCGACAGAGCCCGACAGAGCCCGACAGAGCCCGACAGGGCCCGACAGGGCCCGACAGGGCCCAGTAGAGCCCGACAGAGCCCGACAGAGCCCGAGAGGGCCCGACAGGGCGCAGTAGAGCCCGACAGAGCCCGACAGAGCCCGACAGAGCCCGACAGAACCCGACAGAGCCCGACAGAGCCCGACAGGGCCCGACAGGGCCCGACAGGGCCCGACAGAGCCTGACAGGGCCCAGTAGAGCCCGACAGAGCCCGACAGAGCCCAGTAGAGCCCGACAGAGCCCGACAGAGCCCGACAGAACCCGACAGAGCCCGACAGAGCCCGACAGAGACCAGTTGAGCCTGACAGAGCCCGACAGAGCCCGACAGAGCCCGACAGGGCCCGACAGGGCCCAGTAGAGCCCGACAGAGCCCGACAGAGCCCGACAGAGCCCGACAGAGCCCGACAGAGACCAGTTGAGCCCGACAGAGCCCGACAGAGCCCGACAGAGCCCGACAGGGCCCGACAGGGCCCAGTAGAGCCCGACAGAGCCCGACAGAGCCCGACAGAGCCCGACAGGGCCCAGTAGAGCCCGACAGAGCCCGACAGAGCCCGACAGAGCCCGACAGGGCCCGACAGAGCCCGACAGAGCCCGACAGGGCCCAACAGGGCCCGACAGAGCCCAGTAGAGCCCGACAGAGCTTGACAGAGCCCGACAGAGCCCGACAGGGCCCAGTAGAGCCCAGTAGAGCCCGACAGAGCCCGACAGGGCCCGACAGAGCCCGACAGAGCCCGACAGAGCCCGACAGGGCCCGACAGAGCCTGAGAGAGCCCGACAGGGCCCAGTAGAGCCCGACAGAGCCCGACAAAGCCCGACAGAGCCCGACAGAGCCCGACAGGCCCCGACAGAGCCCGACAGAGCCCGACAGGGCCCGACAGAGCCTGACAGAGCCCGACAGGGCCCGACAGGGCCCAGTAGAGCCCGACAGAGCCCGACAGAGACCGACAGGGCCCGACAGGGCCCGACAGGGCCCGACAGAGCCCGACAGGGCCCGAGAGGGCCCGACAGAGCCCAGTAGAGCCCGACAGAGCCCGACAGAGCCCGACAGAGCCCGACAGGGCCCGACAGGGCCCAGTAGAGCCCGACAGAGCCCGACAGAGCCCGACAGAGCCCGACAGGGCCCGACAGAGCCCGACAGAGCCCGACAGGGCCCGACAGGGCCCGACAGGGCCCAGTAGAGCCCGACAGAGCCCGACAGAGCCCGACAGAACCCGTCAGAGCCCGACAGAGCCCGACAGAGCCCGACAGAGCCCGACAGGGCCCAGTAGAGCCCGACAGAGCCCGACAGAGCCCGACAGAGCCCGAGAGAGCCCGACAGGGCCCGACAGAGCCCGACAGGGCCCGACAGGGCCCGACAGAGCCCGACAGGGCGCGACAGAGCCCGACAGAGCCCGACAGAGCCCGACAGGGCCCGACAGAGACCGACAGAGCCCGACAGGGCCCGACAGAGCCCGACAGGGCGCGACAGAGCCCGACAGAGCCCGACAGAGCCCGAAAGGGCCCGACAGAGCCCGACAGGGCCCGACAGGGCCCGACAGAGCCCGACAGGGCGCGACAGAGCCCGACAGAGCCCGACAGAGCCCGACAGGGCCCGACAGAGACCGACAGAGCCCGACAGGGCCCAGTAGAGCCCGAAAGAGCCCGACAGAGCCTGACAGAGCCCAACAGAGCCCGACAGAGCCCGACAGAGCCCAGTAGAGCCCAGTAGAGCCCGACAGAGCCCGACAGAGCCCAGTAGAGCCCAGTAGAGCCCGACAGAGCCCGACAGAGCCCGACAGAACCCGACAGAGCCCGACAGAGACCAGTTGAGCCCGACAGAGCCCGACAGAGCCCGACAGAGCCCGACAGGGCCCGACAGGGCCCAGTAGAGCCCGACAGAGCCCGACAGAGCCCGACAGAGCCCGAGAGAGCCCGACAGGGCCCGACAGAGCCCGACAGAGCCCGACAGGGCCCGACAGGGCCCGACAGAGCCCGACAGGGCCCGACAGAGCCCGACAGAGCCCGACAGAGCCCGACAGAGCCCGACAGGGCCCAGTAGAGCCCGACAGAGCCCGACAGAGCCCGACAGAGCCCGACAGAGCCCAGTAGAGCCCGACAGAGCCCGACAGAGCCCGACAGAGCCCGACAGGGCCCGACAGAGCCCGACAGAGCCCGACAGGGCCCAGTAGAGCCCGACAGAGCCCGACAGAGCCCGACAGGGCCCGACAGGGCCCGACAGAGCCCGACAGAGCCCGACAGGGCCCGACAGGGCCCGACAGGGCCCAGTAGAGCCCGACAGAGCCCGACAGAGCCCGACAGGGCCCGACAGGGCCCGACAGAGCCCGACAGAGCCCGACAGGGCCCGACAGGGCCCGACAGAGCCCAGTAGAGCCCGACAGAGCCCGACAGAGCCCGACAGAGCACCGCCATAACCCGACAGAGGCCGACAGAGCCCAGTAGAGCCCGACAGAGCCCGACAGAGCCCGACAGAGCCCGACAGGGCCCGACAGGGCCCGACAGGGCCCAGTAGAGCCCGACAGAGCCCGACAGAGCCCGACAGAGCCCGAGAGGGCCCGACAGGGCCCAGTAGAGCCCGACAGAGCCCGACAGAGCCCGACAGAACCCGACAGCGCCCGACAGAGCCCGACAGGGCCCGACAGGGCCCGACAGAGCCCGACAGAGCCCGACAGGGCCCAGTAGAGCCCGACAGAGCCCGACAGAGCCCAGTAGAGCCCGACAGAGCCCGACAGAGCCCGACAGAGCCCGACAGAACCCGACAGAGCCCGACAGAGACCAGTTGAGCCCGACAGAGCCCGACAGAGCCCGACAGAGCCCGACAGGGCCCGACAGGGCCCAGTAGAGCCCGACAGAGCCCGACAGAGCCCGACAGAGCCCGACAGAGCCCGACAGGGCCCAGTAGAGCCCGACAGAGCCCGACAGAGCCCGACAGAGCCCGACAGGGCCCGACAGAGCCCGACAGAGCCCGACAGGGCCCGACAGGGCCCGACAGAGCCCATTAGAGCCCGACAGAGCCCGACAGGGCCCGACAGAGACCGACAGAGCCCGACAGGGCCCAGTAGAGCCCAGTAGAGCCCGACAGAGCCCGACAGGGCCCGACAGAGCCCGACAGAGCCCGACAGAGCCCGACAGGGCCCGACAGAGCCTGACAGAGCCCGACAGGGCCCAGTAGAGCCCGACAGAGCCCGACAGAGCCCGACAGAGCCCGACAGAGCCCGACAGGGCCCGACAGGGCCCGACAGAGCCCAGTAGAGCCCGACAGAGCCCGACAGAGCCCAACAGGGCCCGACAGGGCCCAGTAGAGCCCGACAGAGCCCGACAGAGCCCGACAGGGCCCGACAGAGCCCGACAGAGCCCGACAGGGCCCGACAGGGCCCGACAGGGCCCAGTAGAGCCCGACAGAGCCCGACAGAGCCCGACAGAACCCGTCAGAGCCCGACAGAGCCCGACAGGGCCCGACAGAGCCCGACAGGGCCCAGTAGAGCCCGACAGAGCCCGACAGAGCCCGACAGAGACCGACAGGGCCCGACAGGGCCCGACAGAGCCCGACAGGGCCCGACAGGGCCCAGTAGAGCCCGACAGAGCCCGACAGGGCCCGACAGAGCCCGACAGAGCCCGACAGGGCCCGACAGAGCCCGACAGGGCCCAGTTGAGCCCGACAGAGCCCGACAGAGCCCGACAGAGCCCAACAGAGCCCGACAGAGCCCAGTAGAGCCCGACAGAGCCCGACAGAGCCCGACAGAGCCCGACAGGGCCCGACAGAGCCCAACAGAGCCCGACAGGGCGCAGTAGAGCCCGACAGAGCCCGACAGAGCCCGACAGAGCCCGACAGAGCCCAGTAGAGCCCGACAGAACCCGACAGAGCCCGACAGAGCCCGACAGAGCCCAGTAGAGCCCGACAGAGCCCGACAGGGCCCGACAGGGCCCGACAGGGCCCAGTAGAGCCGGACAGAGCCCGACAGAGCCCAGTAGAGCCCAGTAGAGCCCGACAGAGCCCGACAGAGCCCGACAGAGCCCGACAGGCCCCGACAGAGCCCGACAGAGCCCGACAGGGCCCGACAGAGCCCGACAGAGCCCGACAGGGCCCGACAGGGCCCAGTAGAGCCCGACAGAGCCCGACAGAGACCGACAGGGCCCGACAGGGCCCGACAGGGCCCGACAGAGCCCGACAGGGCCCGAGAGGGCCCGACAGAGCCCAGTAGAGCCCGACAGAGCCCGACAGAGCCCGACAGAGCCCGACAGGGCCCGACAGGGCCCAGTAGAGCCCGACAGAGCCCGACAGAGCCCGACAGAGCCCGACAGGGCCCGACAGAGCCCGACAGAGCCCGACAGGGCCCGACAGGGCCCGACAGGGCCCAGTAGAGCCTGACAGAGACCGACAGAGCCCGACAGAACCCGTCAGAGCCCGACAGAGCCCGACAGAGCCCGACAGAGCCCGACAGGGCCCAGTAGAGCCCGACAGAGCCCGACAGAGCCCGACAGAGACCGACAGGGCCCGACAGAGCCCGACAGAGCCCGACAGAGCCCGACAGGGCCCGACAGGGCCCAGTAGAGCCCGACAGAGCCCGACAGGGCCCGAGAGAGCCCGACAGAGCCCGACAGAGCCCGATATGGCCCGACAGAGCCCGACAGAGCCCGACAGAGCCCGACAGGGCCCGACAGGGCCCAGTAGAGCCCGACAGAGCCCGACAGAGCCCGACAGAACCCGACAGAGCCCGACAGGGCCCGACAGAGCCCGACAGAGCCCGACAGGGCCCGACAGGGCCCAGTAGAGCCCGACAGAGCCCGACAGAGCCCGACAGGGCCCGACAGGGCCCGACAGGGCCCGACAGGGCCTGACAGAGCCCGACAGGGCCCGACAGGGCCCGACAGAGCCCAGTAGAGCCCGACAGAGCCCGACAGAGCCCGACAGGGCCCGACAGGGCCCAGTAGAGCCCGACAGAGCCCGACAGAGCCCGACAGGGCCCGACAGGGCCCAGTAGAGCCCGACAGAGCCCGACAGAGCCCGACAGAACCCGTCAGAGCCCGACAGAGCCCGACAGGGCCCGACAGAGCCCGACAGAGCCCGACAGGGCCCAGTAGAGCCCGACAGAGCCCGACAGAGCCCGACAGAGCCCGACAGGGCCCGACAGGGCCCAGTAGAGCCTGACAGAGCCCGACAGGGCCCGACAGAGCCCGACAGAGCCCGACAGAGCCCGATATGGCCCGACAGAGCCCGACAGAGCCCGACAGAGCCCGACAGGGCCCGACAGGGCCCAGTAGAGACCGACAGAGCCCGACAGAGCCCGACAGAACCCGACAGGGCCCAGTAGAGCCCGACAGAGGCCGACAGAGCCCGACAGAGCCCGACAGGGCCCAGTAGAGCCCGACAGAGCCCGACAGAGCCCGACAGAGCCCGACAGGCCCGACAGAGTCCGACAGAGCCCGACAGAGCCCGACAGGGCCCGACAGAGCCCGACAGAGCCCGACAGAGCCCGACAGGGCCCAGTAGAGCACGACAGAGCCCGACAGAGCCCGACAGGGCCCGACAGAGCCCGACAGAGCCCGACAGGGCCCAGTAGAGCCCGACAGAGCCCGACAGAGCCCGACAGAGCCCGACAGGGCCCGACAGAGCCCGACAGAGCCCGACAGGACCTGACAGGGCCCGACAGAGCCCGACAGGGCCCGACAGAGCCCGACAGAGCCCGACAGAGCCCGACAGGGCCCAGTAGAGCCCGACAGAGCCCGACAGAGCCCGACAGAGCCCAACAGAGCCCGACAGAGCCCAGTAGAGCCCGACAGAGCCCGACAGAGCCCGACAGAGCCCGACAGGGCCCGACAGGGCCCGACAGAGCCCAGTTTAGCCCAGTAGAGCCCGACAGAGCCCGACAGAGCCCGACAGAGCCCGACAGAGCCCGACAGGGCCCGACAGGGCCCAGTAGAGCCCGACAGAGCCCGACAGAGCCCGACAGAGCCCGACAGGGCCCGACAGAGCCCGACAGAGCCCGACAGGGCCCGACAGGGCCCAGTAGAGCCCGACAGAGCCCGACAGAGCCCGACAGAACCCGTCAGAGCCCGACAGAGCCCGACAGAGCCCGACAGGGCCCAGTAGAGCCCGACAGAGCCCGACAGAGCCCGACAGGGCCCGACAGGGCCCGACAGAGCCCGACAGAGCCCGACAGAGCCCGACAGGGCCCGACAGGGCCCGGTAGAGCTCGACAGAGCCCGACAGGGCCCGACAGAGCCCGACAGAGCCCGACAGAGCCCGATATGGCCTGACAGAGCCCGACAGAGCCCGACAGAGCCCGACAGGGCCCGACAGGGCCCAGTAGAGCCCGACAGAGCCCGACAGAGCCCGACAGAACCCGACAGAGCCCGACAGGGCCCGACAGAGACCGACAGAGCCCGACAGGGCCCGACAGGGCCCAGTAGAGCCCGACAGAGCCCGACAGAGCCCGACAGGGCCCGACAGGGCCCAGTAGAGCCCGACAGAGCCCGACAGAGCCCGACAGAACCCGTCAGAGCCCGTCAGAGCCCGACAGAACCCGACAGAGCCCGACAGAGCCCGACAGGGCCCAGTAGAGCCCGACAGAGCCCGACAGAGCCCGACAGGGCCCGACAGGGCCCGACAGAGCCCGACAGAGCCCGACAGAGCCCGACAGGGCCCGACAGGGCCCGGTAGAGCTCGACAGAGCCCGACAGGGCCCGACAGAGCCCGACAGAGCCCGACAGAGCCCGATATGGCCTGACAGAGCCCGACAGAGCCCGACAGAGCCCGACAGGGCCCGACAGGGCCCAGTAGAGCCCGACAGAGCCCGACAGAGCCCGACAGAACCCGACAGAGCCCGACAGGGCCCGACAGAGCCCGACAGAGCCCGACAGGGCCCATTAGAGACCGACAGAGCCCGACAGGGCCCGACAGGGCCCAGTAGAGCCCGACAGAGCCCTACAGAGCCCGACAGGGCCCGACAGGGCCCGACAGGGCCCGACAGGGCCCGACAGAGCCCGACAGGGCCCGACAGGGCCCGACAGAGCCCAGTAGAGCCCGACAGAGCCCGACAGAGCCCGACAGGGCCCGATAGGGCCCAGTAGAGCCCGACAGAGCCCGACAGAGCCCGACAGGGCCCGACAGAGCCCGACAGAGCCCGACAGGGCCCGACAGGGCCCAGTAGAGCCCGACAGAGCCCGACAGAGCCCGACAGAACCCGTCAGAGCCCGACAGAGCCCGACAGGGCCCGACAGAGCCCGACAGAGCCCGACAGGGCCCAGTAGAGCCCGACAGAGCCCGACAGAGCCCGACAGAGCCCGACAGGGCCCGACAGGGCCCAGTAGTGCCTGACAGAGCCCGACAGGGCCCGACAGAGCCCGACAGAGCCCGACAGAGCCCGATATGGCCCGACAGAGCCCGACAGAGCCCGACAGAGCCCGACAGGGCCCGACAGGGCCCAGTAGAGACCGACAGAGTCCGACAGAGCCCGACAGAACCCGACAGGGCCCAGTAGAGCCCGACAGAGCCCGACAGAGCCCGACAGAGCCCGACAGGGCCCAGTAGAGCCCGACAGAGCCCGACAGAGCCCGACAGAGCCCGACAGGACCCGACAGGGCCCGACAGAGCCCGACAGAGCCCGACAGGGCCCGACAGAGCCCGACAGGGCCCGACAGAGCCCGACAGGGCCCAGTTGAGCCCGACAGAGCCCGACAGAGCCCAACAGAGCCCAACAGAGCCCGACAGAGCCCAGTAGAGCCCGACAGAGCCCGACAGAGCCCGACAGAGCCCGACAGGGCCCGACAGAGCCCAACAGAGCCCGACAGGGCCCAGTAGAGCCCGACAGAGCCCGACAGAGCCCGACAGAGCCCGACAGAGCCCAGTAGAGCCCGACAGAACCCGACAGAGCCCGACAGAGCCCGACAGAGCCCAGTAGAGCCCGACAGAGCCCGACAGGGCCCGACAGGGCCCGACAGGGCCCAGTAGAGCCGGACAGAGCCCGACAGAGCCCAGTAGAGCCCAGTAGAGCCCGACAGAGCCCGACAGAGCCCGACAGAGCCCGACAGGGCCCGACAGAGCCCGACAGAACCCGACAGGGCCCGACAGGGCCCAGTAGAGCCCGACAGAGCCTGACAGAGCCCAGTAGAGCCCAGTAGAGCCCGACAGGGCCCGACAGGGCCCGACAGGGCCCAGTAGAGCCCGACAGAGGCTGACAGAGCCTGACAGAGCCCGACAGGGACCGACAGGGCGCGACAGAGCCCGACAGGGCCCGACAGAGCCCGACAGAGCCCGACAGGGCACGACAGAGCCCGACAGAGCCCGACAGAGCCCGACAGAAACCGACAGAGCCCGACAGAGCCCAGTAGAGCCCGACAGAGCCCGACAGAGCCCGACAGAGCCCGACAGAACCCGACAGAACCCGACAGAGCCCAGTAGAGCCCGACAGAGCCCGACAGAGCCCGACAGAGCCCGACAGGGCCCGACAGGGCCCGACAGGGCCCAGTAGAGCCCGACAGAGCCCGACAGAGCCCGACAGAGCCCGAGAGGGCCCGACAGGGCCCAGTAGAGCCCGACAGAGCCCGACAGAACCCGACAGAACCCGACAGAGCCCGACAGAGCCCGACAGAGCCCGACAGGGCCCGACAGGGACCGACAGGGCGCGACAGAGCCCGACAGGGCCCGACAGAGCCCGACAGAGCCCGACAGGGCACGACAGAGCCCGACAGAGCCCGACAGAGCCCGACAGAACCCGACAGAGCCCGACAGAGCCCGACAGGGCCCGACAGGGCCCGACAGGGCCCGACAGAGCCCGACAGAGCCTGACAGGGCCCAGTAGAGCCCGACAGAGCCCGACAGAGCCCAGTAGAGCCCGACAGAGCCCGACAGAGCCCGACAGAACCCGACAGAGCCCGACAGAGCCCGACAGAGACCAGTTGAGCCTGACAGAGCCCGACAG
Source organism: Caloenas nicobarica (assembly GCF_036013445.1). NCBI lineage: Eukaryota > Metazoa > Chordata > Aves > Columbiformes > Columbidae > Caloenas > Caloenas nicobarica. The sequence goes on from NW_027017540.1 coordinate 45,317, forward strand.
AGCCCGACAGAGCCCGACAGGGCCCGACAGGGCCCAGTAGAGCCCGACAGAGCCCGACAGAGCCCGACAGAGCCCGACAGAGCCCGACAGAGACCAGTTGAGCCCGACAGAGCCCGACAGAGCCCGACAGAGCCCGACAGGGCCCGACAGGGCCCAGTAGAGCCCGACAGAGCCCGACAGAGCCCGACAGAGCCCGACAGGGCCCAGTAGAGCCCGACAGAGCCCGACAGAGCCCGACAGAGCCCGACAGGGCCCGACAGAGCCCGACAGAGCCCGACAGGGCCCGACAGGGCCCGACAGAGCCCAGTAGAGCCCGACAGAGCCCGACAGAGCCCGACAGAGCCCGACAGGGCCCAGTAGAGCCCAGTAGAGCCCGACAGAGCCCGACAGGGCCCGACAGAGCCCGACAGAGCCCGACAGAGCCCGACAGGGCCCGACAGAGCCTGACAGAGCCCGACAGGGCCCAGTAGAGCCCGACAGAGCCCGACAAAGCCCGACAGAGCCCGACAGAGCCCGACAGGCCCCGACAGAGCCCGACAGAGCCCGACAGGGCCCGACAGAGCCCGACAGAGCCCGACAGGGCCCGACAGGGCCCAGTAGAGCCCGACAGAGCCCGACAGAGACCGACAGGGCCCGACAGGGCCCGACAGGGCCCGACAGAGCCCGACAGGGCCCGAGAGGGCCCGACAGAGCCCAGTAGAGCCCGACAGAGCCCGACAGAGCCCGACAGAGCCCGACAGGGCCCGACAGGGCCCAGTAGAGCCCGACAGAGCCCGACAGAGCCCGACAGAGCCCGACAGGGCCCGACAGAGCCCGACAGAGCCCGACAGGGCCCGACAGGGCCCGACAGGGCCCAGTAGAGCCTGACAGAGACCGACAGAGCCCGACAGAACCCGTCAGAGCCCGACAGAGCCCGACAGAGCCCGACAGAGCCCGACAGGGCCCAGTAGAGCCCGACAGAGCCCGACAGAGCCCGACAGAGACCGACAGGGCCCGACAGAGCCCGACAGAGCCCGACAGAGCCCGACAGGGCCCGACAGGGCCCAGTAGAGCCCGACAGAGCCCGACAGGGCCCGACAGAGCCCGACAGAGCCCGACAGAGCCCGATATGGCCCGACAGAGCCCGACAGAGCCCGACAGAGCCCGACAGGGCCCGACAGGGCCCAGTAGAGCCCGACAGAGCCCGACAGAGCCCGACAGAACCCGACAGAGCCCGACAGGGCCCGACAGAGCCCGACAGAGCCCGACAGGGCCCGACAGGGCCCAGTAGAGCCCGACAGAGCCCGACAGAGCCCGACAGGGCCCGACAGGGCCCGACAGGGCCCGACAGGGCCTGACAGAGCCCGACAGGGCCCGACAGGGCCCGACAGAGCCCAGTAGAGCCCGACAGAGCCCGACAGAGCCCGACAGGGCCCGACAGGGCCCAGTAGAGCCCGACAGAGCCCGACAGAGCCCGACAGGGCCCGACAGGGCCCAGTAGAGCCCGACAGAGCCCGACAGAGCCCGACAGAACCCGTCAGAGCCCGACAGAGCCCGACAGGGCCCGACAGAGCCCGACAGAGCCCGACAGGGCCCAGTAGAGCCCGACAGAGCCCGACAGAGCCCGACAGAGCCCGACAGGGCCCGACAGGGCCCAGTAGAGCCTGACAGAGCCCGACAGGGCCCGACAGAGCCCGACAGAGCCCGACAGAGCCCGATATGGCCCGACAGAGCCCGACAGAGCCCGACAGAGCCCGACAGGGCCCGACAGGGCCCAGTAGAGACCGACAGAGCCCGACAGAGCCCGACAGAACCCGACAGGGCCCAGTAGAGCCCGACAGAGGCCGACAGAGCCCGACAGAGCCCGACAGGGCCCAGTAGAGCCCGACAGAGCCCGACAGAGCCCGACAGAGCCCGACAGGCCCGACAGAGTCCGACAGAGCCCGACAGAGCCCGACAGGGCCCGACAGAGCCCGACAGAGCCCGACAGAGCCCGACAGGGCCCGACAGAGCCCGACAGAGCCCGACAGGGCCCAGTAGAGCACGACAGAGCCCGACAGAGCCCGACAGGGCCCGACAGAGCCCGACAGAGCCCGACAGAGCCCGACAGGGCCCAGTAGAGCCCGACAGAGCCCGACAGAGCCCGACAGAGCCCGACAGGGCCCGACAGAGCCCGACAGAGCCCGACAGGACCCGACAGGGCCCGACAGAGCCCGACAGGGCCCGACAGAGCCCGACAGAGCCCGACAGAGCCCGACAGGGCCCAGTAGAGCCCGACAGAGCCCGACAGAGCCCGACAGAGCCCAACAGAGCCCGACAGAGCCCAGTAGAGCCCGACAGAGCCCGACAGAGCCCGACAGAGCCCGACAGGGCCCGACAGGGCCCGACAGAGCCCAGTTTAGCCCAGTAGAGCCCGACAGAGCCCGACAGAGCCCGACAGAGCCCGACAGAGCCCGACAGGGCCCGACAGGGCCCAGTAGAGCCCGACAGAGCCCGACAGAGCCCGACAGAGCCCGACAGGGCCCGACAGAGCCCGACAGAGCCCGACAGGGCCCGACAGGGCCCAGTAGAGCCCGACAGAGCCCGACAGAGCCCGACAGAACCCGTCAGAGCCCGACAGAGCCCGACAGAGCCCGACAGGGCCCAGTAGAGCCCGACAGAGCCCGACAGAGCCCGACAGGGCCCGACAGGGCCCGACAGAGCCCGACAGAGCCCGACAGAGCCCGACAGGGCCCGACAGGGCCCGGTAGAGCTCGACAGAGCCCGACAGGGCCCGACAGAGCCCGACAGAGCCCGACAGAGCCCGATATGGCCTGACAGAGCCCGACAGAGACCGACAGAGCCCGACAGGGCCCGACAGGGCCCAGTAGAGCCCGACAGAGCCCGACAGAGCCCGACAGAACCCGACAGAGCCCGACAGGGCCCGACAGAGACCGACAGAGCCCGACAGGGCCCGACAGGGCCCAGTAGAGCCCGACAGAGCCCGACAGAGCCCGACAGGGCCCGACAGGGCCCAGTAGAGCCCGACAGAGCCCGACAGAGCCCGACAGAACCCGTCAGAGCCCGTCAGAGCCCGACAGAACCCGACAGAGCCCGACAGAGCCCGACAGGGCCCAGTAGAGCCCGACAGAGCCCGACAGAGCCCGACAGGGCCCGACAGGGCCCGACAGAGCCCGACAGAGCCCGACAGAGCCCGACAGGGCCCGACAGGGCCCGGTAGAGCTCGACAGAGCCCGACAGGGCCCGACAGAGCCCGACAGAGCCCGACAGAGCCCGATATGGCCTGACAGAGCCCGACAGGGCCCGACAGAGCCCGACAGGGCCCGACAGGGCCCAGTAGAGCCCGACAGAGCCCGACAGAGCCCGACAGAACCCGACAGAGCCCGACAGGGCCCGACAGAGCCCGACAGAGCCCGACAGGGCCCATTAGAGACCGACAGAGCCCGACAGGGCCCGACAGGGCCCAGTAGAGCCCGACAGAGCCCTACAGAGCCCGACAGGGCCCGACAGGGCCCGACAGGGCCCGACAGGGCCCGACAGAGCCCGACAGGGCCCGACAGGGCCCGACAGAGCCCAGTAGAGCCCGACAGAGCCCGACAGAGCCCGACAGGGCCCGATAGGGCCCAGTAGAGCCCGACAGAGCCCGACAGAGCCCGACAGGGCCCGACAGAGCCCGACAGAGCCCGACAGGGCCCGACAGGGCCCAGTAGAGCCCGACAGAGCCCGACAGAGCCCGACAGAACCCGTCAGAGCCCGACAGAGCCCGACAGGGCCCGACAGAGCCCGACAGAGCCCGACAGGGCCCAGTAGAGCCCGACAGAGCCCGACAGAGCCCGACAGAGCCCGACAGGGCCCGACAGGGCCCAGTAGTGCCTGACAGAGCCCGACAGGGCCCGACAGAGCCCGACAGAGCCCGACAGAGCCCGATATGGCCCGACAGAGCCCGACAGAGCCCGACAGAGCCCGACAGGGCCCGACAGGGCCCAGTAGAGACCGACAGAGTCCGACAGAGCCCGACAGAACCCGACAGGGCCCAGTAGAGCCCGACAGAGCCCGACAGAGCCCGACAGAGCCCGACAGGGCCCAGTAGAGCCCGACAGAGCCCGACAGAGCCCGACAGAGCCCGACAGGCCCGACAGAGCCCGACAGAGCCCGACAGAGCCCGACAGGGCCCAGTAGAGCCCGACAGAGCCCGACAGGGCCCGACAGTGCCCGACAGAGCCCGACAGAGCCCGACAGAGCCCGACAGGGCCCAGTAGAGCCCGACAGAGCCCGACAGAGCCCGACAGAGCCCGACAGAGCCCAGTAGAGCCCGACAGAGCCCGACAGGACCCGACAGAGCCCGACAGGGCCCGACAGGGCCCGACAGAGCCCGACAGAGCCCGACAGGGCCCAGTAGAGCCCGACAGAGCCCGACAGAGCCCGACAGAGCCCGACAGGGCCCGACAGGGCCCAGTAGAGCCCGACAGAGCCCGACAGGGCCCGACAGAGCCCGACAGAGCCCGACAGAGCCCGATATGGCCCGACAGAGCCCGACAGAGCCCGACAGAGCCCGACAGGGCCCGACAGGGCCCAGTAGAGACCGACAGAGCCCGACAGAGCCCGACAGAACCCGACAGGGCCCAGTAGAGCCCGACAGAGCCCGATATGGCCCGACAGGGCCCAGTAGAGCCCGACAGAGCCCGACAGAGCCCGACAGAACCCGTCAGAGCCCGACAGAGCCCGACAGAGCCCGACAGAGCCCGACAGGGCCCGACAGAGCCCGACAGAGCCCGACAGGACCCGACAGGGCCCGACAGAGCCCGACAGGGCCCGACAGAGCCCGACAGAGCCCGACAGAGCCCGACAGAGCCCAGTAGAGCCCGACAGAGCACGACAGAGCCCGACAGAGCCCGACAGGGCCCGACAGGGCCCGACAGAGCCCAGTTTAGCCCAGTAGAGCCCGACAGAGCCCGACAGAGCCCGACAGAGCCCGACAGGGCCCGACAGGGCCCAGTAGAGCCCGACAGAGCCCGACAGAGCCCGACAGAGCCCGACAGGCCCGACAGAGCCCGACAGAGCCCGACAGAGCCCGACAGGGCCCAGTAGAGCCCGACAGAGCCCGACAGGGCCCGACAGTGCCCGACAGAGCCCGACAGAGCCCGACAGAGCCCGACAGGGCCCAGTAGAGCCCGACAGAGCCCGACAGAGCCCGACAGAGCCCGACAGAGCCCAGTAGAGCCCGACAGAGCCCGACAGGACCCGACAGAGCCCGACAGGGCCCGACAGGGCCCGACAGAGCCCGACAGAGCCCGACAGGGCCCAGTAGAGCCCGACAGAGCCCGACAGAGCCCGACAGAGCCCGACAGGGCCCGACAGGGCCCAGTAGAGCCCGACAGAGCCCGACAGGGCCCGACAGAGCCCGACAGAGCCCGACAGAGCCCGATATGGCCCGACAGAGCCCGACAGAGCCCGACAGAGCCCGACAGGGCCCGACAGGGCCCAGTAGAGACCGACAGAGCCCGACAGAGCCCGACAGAGCCCGACAGGGCCCAGTAGAGCCCGACAGAGCCCGATATGGCCCGACAGGGCCCAGTAGAGCCCGACAGAGCCCGACAGAGCCCGACAGAACCCGTCAGAGCCCGACAGAGCCCGACAGAGCCCGACAGAGCCCGACAGGGCCCGACAGAGCCCGACAGAGCCCGACAGGACCCGACAGGGCCCGACAGAGCCCGACAGGGCCCGACAGAGCCCGACAGAGCCCGACAGGGCCCGACAGGGCCCAGTAGAGCCCGACAGAGCCCGACAGAGCCCGACAGAACCCGTCAGAGCCCGACAGAGCCCGACAGGGCCCGACAGAGCCCGACAGAGCCCGACAGGGCCCAGTAGAGCCCGACAGAGCCCGACAGAGCCCGACAGGGCCCGACAGGGCCCAGTAGTGCCTGACACAGCCCGACAGGGCCCGACAGAGCCCGACAGAGCCCGACAGAGCCCGATATGGCCCGACAGAGCCCGACAGAGCCCGACAGAGCCCGACAGGGCCCGACAGGGCCCAGTAGAGACCGACAGAGTCCGACAGAGCCCGACAGAACCCGACAGGGCCCAGTAGAGCCCGACAGAGCCCGACAGAGCCCGACAGAGCCCGACAGGGCCCAGTAGAGCCCGACAGAGCCCGACAGAGCCCGACAGAGCCCGACAGGCCCGACAGAGCCCGACAGAGCCCGACAGAGCCCGACAGGGCCCAGTAGAGCCCGACAGAGCCCGACAGGGCCCGACAGTGCCCGACAGAGCCCGACAGAGCCCGACAGAGCCCGACAGGGCCCAGTAGAGCCCGACAGAGCCCGACAGAGCCCGACAGAGCCCGACAGAGCCCAGTAGAGCCCGACAGAGCCCGACAGGACCCGACAGAGCCCGACAGGGCCCGACAGGGCCCGACAGAGCCCGACAGAGCCCGACAGGGCCCAGTAGAGCCCGACAGAGCCCGACAGAGCCCGACAGAGCCCGACAGGGCCCGACAGGGCCCAGTAGAGCCCGAGAGAGCCCGACAGGGCCCGACAGAGCCCGACAGAGCCCGACAGAGCCCGATATGGCCCGACAGAGCCTGACAGAGCCCGACAGAGCCCGACAGGGCCCGACAGGGCCCAGTAGAGACCGACAGAGCCCGACAGAGCCCGACAGAACCCGACAGGGCCCAGTAGAGCCCGACAGAGCCCGATATGGCCCGACAGGGCCCAGTAGAGCCCGACAGAGCCCGACAGAGCCCGACAGAACCCGTCAGAGCCCGACAGAGCCCGACAGAGCCCGACAGAGCCCGACAGAGCCCGACAGGGCCCAGTAGAGCCCGACAGAGCCCGACAGAGCCCGACAGGGCCCGACAGGGCCCAGTAGTGCCTGACAGAGCCCGACAGGGCCCGACAGAGCCCGACAGAGCCCGACAGAGCCCGATATGGCCCGACAGAGCCCGACAGAGCCCGACAGAGCCCGACAGGGCCCGACAGGGCCCAGTAGAGACCGACAGAGTCCGACAGAGCCCGACAGAACCCGACAGGGCCCAGTAGAGCCCGACAGAGCCCGACAGAGCCCGACAGAGCCCGACAGGGCCCAGTAGAGCCCGACAGAGCCCGACAGAGCCCGACAGAGCCCGACAGGCCCGACAGAGCCCGACAGAGCCCGACAGAGCCCGACAGGGCCCAGTAGAGCCCGACAGAGCCCGACAGGGCCCGACAGTGCCCGACAGAGCCCGACAGAGCCCGACAGAGCCCGACAGGGCCCAGTAGAGCCCGACAGAGCCCGACAGAGCCCGACAGAGCCCAGTAGAGCCCGACAGAGCCCGACAGGACCCGACAGAGCCCGACAGGGCCCGACAGGGCCCGACAGAGCCCGACAGAGCCCGACAGGGCCCAGTAGAGCCCGACAAACCCGACAGAGCCCGACAGAGCCCGACAGGGCCCGACAGGGCCCAGTAGAGCCCGAGAGAGCCCGACAGGGCCCGACAGAGCCCGACAGAGCCCGACAGAGCCCGATATGGCCCGACAGAGCCCGACAGAGCCCGACAGAGCCCGACAGGGCCCAGTAGAGACCGACAGAGCCCGACAGAGCCCGACAGAACCCGACAGGGCCCAGTAGAGCCCGACAGAGCCCGATATGGCCCGACAGGGCCCAGTAGAGCCCGACAGAGCCCGACAGAGCCCGACAGAACCCGTCAGAGCCCGACAGAGCCCGACAGAGCCCGACAGGGCCCGACAGAGCCCGACAGAGCCCGACAGGACCCGACAGGGCCCGACAGAGCCCGACAGGGCCCGACAGAGCCCGACAGAGCCCGACAGAGCCCGACAGGGCCCAGTAGAGCCCGACAGAGCCCGACAGAGCCCGACAGAGCCCAACAGAGCCCGACAGAGCCCAGTAGAGCCCGACAGAGCACGACAGAGCCCGACAGAGCCCGACAGGGCCCGACAGGGCCCGACAGAGCCCAGTTTAGCCCAGTAGAGCCCGACAGAGCCCGACAGAGCCCGACAGAGCCCGACAGAGCCCGACAGGGCCCGACAGGGCCCAGTAGAGCCCGACAGAGCCCGACAGAGCCCGACAGAGCCCGACAGGGCCCGACAGAGCCCGACAGAGCCCGACAGGGCCCGACAGGGCCCAGTAGAGCCCGACAGAGCCCGACAGAGCCCGACAGAACCCGTCAGAGCCCGACAGAGCCCGACAGAGCCCGACAGGGCCCAGTAGAGCCCGACAGAGCCCGACAGAGCCCGACAGAGACCGACAGGGCCCGACAGAGCCCGACAGAGCCCGACAGAGCCCGACAGGGCCCCACAGGGCCCAGTAGAGCCCGACAGAGCCCGACAGGGCCCGACAGAGCCCGACAGAGCCCGACAGAGTCCGATATGGCCTGACAGAGCCCGACAGAGCCCGACAGAGCCCGACAGGGCCCGACAGGGCCCAGTAGAGCCCGACAGAGCCCGACAGAGCCCGACAGAACCCGACAGAGCCCGACAGGGCCCGACAGAGCCCGACAGAGCCCGACAGGGCCCGACAGGGCCCAGTAGAGCCCGACAGAGCCCGACAGAGCCCGACAGGGCCCGACAGGGCCCGACAGGGCCCGACAGAGCCCGACAGGGCCCGACAGGGCCCGACAGAGCCCAGTAGAGCCCGACAGAGCCCGACAGAGCCCGACAGGGCCCGACAGGGCCCAGTAGAGCCCGACAGAGCCCGACAGAGCCCGACAGGGCCCGACAGAGCCCGACAGAGCCCGACAGGGCCCGACAGGGCCCAGTAGAGCCCGACAGAGCCCGACAGAGCCCGACAGAACCCGTCAGAGCCCGACAGAGCCCGACAGGGCCCGACAGAGCCCGACAGAGCCCGACAGGGCCCAGTAGAGCCCGACAGAGCCCGACAGAGCCTGACAGAGCCCGACAGGGCCCGACAGGGCCCAGTAGAGCCTGACAGAGCCCGACAGGGCCCGACAGAGCCCGACAGAGCCCGACAGGGCCCGACAGAGCCCGACAGAGCCCGACAGAGCCCGATATGGCCCGACAGAGCCCGACAGAGCCCGACAGAGCCCGACAGGGCCCGACAGGGCCCAGTAGAGACCGACAGAGTCCGACAGAGCCCGACAGAACCCGACAGGGCCCAGTAGAGCCCGACAGAGCCCGACAGAGCCCGACAGAGCCCGACAGGGCCCAGTAGAGCCCGACAGAGCCCGACAGAGCCCGACAGAGCCCGACAGGCCCGACAGAGCCCGACAGAGCCCGACAGAGCCCGACAGGGCCCAGTAGAGCCCGACAGAGCCCGACAGGGCCCGACAGGGCCCGACAGAGCCCGACAGAGCCCGACAGGACCCGACAGGGCCCGACAGAGCCCGACAGGGCCCGACAGAGCCCGACAGAGCCCGACAGAGCCCGACAGGGCCCAGTAGAGCCCGACAGAGCCCGACAGAGCCCGACAGAGCCCAACAGAGCCCGACAGAGCCCAGTAGAGCCCGACAGAGCACGACAGAGCCCGACAGAGCCCGACAGGGCCCGACAGGGCCCGACAGAGCCCAGTTTAGCCCAGTAGAGCCCGACAGAGCCCGACAGAGCCCGACAGAGCCCGACAGAGCCCGACAGGGCCCGACAGGGCCCAGTAGAGCCCGACAGAGCCCGACAGAGCCCGACAGAGCCCGACAGGCCCGACAGAGCCCGACAGAGCCCGACAGAGCCCGACAGGGCCCAGTAGAGCCCGACAGAGCCCGACAGGGCCCGACAGTGCCCGACAGAGCCCGACAGAGCCCGACAGAGCCCGACAGGGCCCAGTAGAGCCCGACAGAGCCCGACAGAGCCCGACAGAGCCCGACAGAGCCCAGTAGAGCCCGACAGAGCCCGACAGGACCCGACAGAGCCCGACAGGGCCCGACAGGGCCCGACAGAGCCCGACAGAGCCCGACAGGGCCCAGTAGAGCCCGACAGAGCCCGACAGAGCCCGACAGAGCCCGACAGGGCCCGACAGGGCCCAGTAGAGCCCGACAGAGCCCGACAGGGCCCGACAGAGCCCGACAGAGCCCGACAGAGCCCGATATGGCCCGACAGAGCCCGACAGAGCCCGACAGAGCCCGACAGGGCCCGACAGGGCCCAGTAGAGACCGACAGAGCCCGACAGAGCCCGACAGAACCCGACAGGGCCCAGTAGAGCCCGACAGAGCCCGATATGGCCCGACAGGGCCCAGTAGAGCCCGACAGAGCCCGACAGAGCCCGACAGAACCCGTCAGAGCCCGACAGAGCCCGACAGAGCCCGACAGAGCCCGACAGGGCCCGACAGAGCCCGACAGAGCCCGACAGGACCCGACAGGGCCCGACAGAGCCCGACAGGGCCCGACAGAGCCCGACAGAGCCCGACAGGGCCCGACAGGGCCCAGTAGAGCCCGACAGAGCCCGACAGAGCCCGACAGAACCCGTCAGAGCCCGACAGAGCCCGACAGGGCCCGACAGAGCCCGACAGAGCCCGACAGGGCCCAGTAGAGCCCGACAGAGCCCGACAGAGCCCGACAGGGCCCGACAGGGCCCAGTAGTGCCTGACACAGCCCGACAGGGCCCGACAGAGCCCGACAGAGCCCGACAGAGCCCGATATGGCCCGACAGAGCCCGACAGAGCCCGACAGAGCCCGACAGGGCCCGACAGGGCCCAGTAGAGACCGACAGAGTCCGACAGAGCCCGACAGAACCCGACAGGGCCCAGTAGAGCCCGACAGAGCCCGACAGAGCCCGACAGAGCCCGACAGGGCCCAGTAGAGCCCGACAGAGCCCGACAGAGCCCGACAGAGCCCGACAGGCCCGACAGAGCCCGACAGAGCCCGACAGAGCCCGACAGGGCCCAGTAGAGCCCGACAGAGCCCGACAGGGCCCGACAGTGCCCGACAGAGCCCGACAGAGCCCGACAGAGCCCGACAGGGCCCAGTAGAGCCCGACAGAGCCCGACAGAGCCCGACAGAGCCCGACAGAGCCCAGTAGAGCCCGACAGAGCCCGACAGGACCCGACAGAGCCCGACAGGGCCCGACAGGGCCCGACAGAGCCCGACAGAGCCCGACAGGGCCCAGTAGAGCCCGACAGAGCCCGACAGAGCCCGACAGAGCCCGACAGGGCCCGACAGGGCCCAGTAGAGCCCGAGAGAGCCCGACAGGGCCCGACAGAGCCCGACAGAGCCCGACAGAGCCCGATATGGCCCGACAGAGCCCGACAGAGCCCGACAGAGCCCGACAGGGCCCGACAGGGCCCAGTAGAGACCGACAGAGCCCGACAGAGCCCGACAGAACCCGACAGGGCCCAGTAGAGCCCGACAGAGCCCGATATGGCCCGACAGGGCCCAGTAGAGCCCGACAGAGCCCGACAGAGCCCGACAGAACCCGTCAGAGCCCGACAGAGCCCGACAGAGCCCGACAGAGCCCGACAGGGCCCAGTAGAGCCCGACAGAGCCCGACAGAGCCCGACAGGGCCCGACAGGGCCCAGTAGTGCCTGACAGAGCCCGACAGGGCCCGACAGAGCCCGACAGAGCCCGACAGAGCCCGATATGGCCCGACAGAGCCCGACAGAGCCCGACAGAGCCCGACAGGGCCCGACAGGGCCCAGTAGAGACCGACAGAGTCCGACAGAGCCCGACAGAACCCGACAGGGCCCAGTAGAGCCCGACAGAGCCCGACAGAGCCCGACAGAGCCCGACAGGGCCCAGTAGAGCCCGACAGAGCCCGACAGAGCCCGACAGAGCCCGACAGGCCCGACAGAGCCCGACAGAGCCCGACAGAGCCCGACAGGGCCCAGTAGAGCCCGACAGAGCCCGACAGGGCCCGACAGTGCCCGACAGAGCCCGACAGAGCCCGACAGAGCCCGACAGGGCCCAGTAGAGCCCGACAGAGCCCGACAGAGCCCGACAGAGCCCAGTAGAGCCCGACAGAGCCCGACAGGACCCGACAGAGCCCGACAGGGCCCGACAGGGCCCGACAGAGCCCGACAGAGCCCGACAGGGCCCAGTAGAGCCCGACAGAGCCCGACAGAGCCCGACAGAGCCCGACAGGGCCCGACAGGGCCCAGTAGAGCCCGAGAGAGCCCGACAGGGCCCGACAGAGCCCGACAGAGCCCGACAGAGCCCGATATGGCCCGACAGAGCCCGACAGAGCCCGACAGAGCCCGACAGGGCCCGACAGGGCCCAGTAGAGACCGACAGAGCCCGACAGAGCCCGACAGAACCCGACAGGGCCCAGTAGAGCCCGACAGAGCCCGATATGGCCCGACAGGGCCCAGTAGAGCCCGACAGAGCCCGACAGAGCCCGACAGAACCCGTCAGAGCCCGACAGAGCCCGACAGAGCCCGACAGAGCCCGACAGGGCCCGACAGAGCCCGACAGAGCCCGACAGGACCCGACAGGGCCCGACAGAGCCCGACAGGGCCCGACAGAGCCCGACAGAGCCCGACAGAGCCCGACAGGGCCCAGTAGAGCCCGACAGAGCCCGACAGAGCCCGACAGAGCCCAACAGAGCCCGACAGAGCCCAGTAGAGCCCGACAGAGCACGACAGAGCCCGACAGAGCCCGACAGGGCCCGACAGGGCCCGACAGAGCCCAGTTTAGCCCAGTAGAGCCCGACAGAGCCCGACAGAGCCCGACAGAGCCCGACAGAGCCCGACAGGGCCCGACAGGGCCCAGTAGAGCCCGACAGAGCCCGACAGAGCCCGACAGAGCCCGACAGGGCCCGACAGAGCCCGACAGAGCCCGACAGGGCCCGACAGGGCCCAGTAGAGCCCGACAGAGCCCGACAGAGCCCGACAGAACCCGTCAGAGCCCGACAGAGCCCGACAGAGCCCGACAGGGCCCAGTAGAGCCCGACAGAGCCCGACAGAGCCCGACAGAGACCGACAGGGCCCGACAGAGCCCGACAGAGCCCGACAGAGCCCGACAGGGCCCCACAGGGCCCAGTAGAGCCCGACAGAGCCCGACAGGGCCCGACAGAGCCCGACAGAGCCCGACAGAGTCCGATATGGCCTGACAGAGCCCGACAGAGCCCGACAGAGCCCGACAGGGCCCGACAGGGCCCAGTAGAGCCCGACAGAGCCCGACAGAGCCCGACAGAACCCGACAGAGCCCGACAGGGCCCGACAGAGCCCGACAGAGCCCGACAGGGCCCGACAGAGCCCGACAGAGCCCGACAGGGCCCGACAGGGCCCAGTAGAGCCCGACAGAGCCCGACAGAGCCCGACAGGGCCCGACAGGGCCCGACAGGGCCCGACAGAGCCCGACAGGGCCCGACAGGGCCCGACAGAGCCCAGTAGAGCCCGACAGAGCCCGACAGAGCCCGACAGGGCCCGACAGGGCCCAGTAGAGCCCGACAGAGCCCGACAGAGCCCGACAGGGCCCGACAGAGCCCGACAGAGCCCGACAGGGCCCGACAGGGCCCAGTAGAGCCCGACAGAGCCCGACAGAGCCCGACAGAACCCGTCAGAGCCCGACAGAGCCCGACAGGGCCCGACAGAGCCCGACAGAGCCCGACAGGGCCCAGTAGAGCCCGACAGAGCCCGACAGAGCCTGACAGAGCCCGACAGGGCCCGACAGGGCCCAGTAGAGCCTGACAGAGCCCGACAGGGCCCGACAGAGCCCGACAGAGCCCGACAGGGCCCGACAGAGCCCGACAGAGCCCGACAGAGCCCGATATGGCCCGACAGAGCCCGACAGAGCCCGACAGAGCCCGACAGGGCCCGACAGGGCCCAGTAGAGACCGACAGAGTCCGACAGAGCCCGACAGAACCCGACAGGGCCCAGTAGAGCCCGACAGAGCCCGACAGAGCCCGACAGAGCCCGACAGGGCCCAGTAGAGCCCGACAGAGCCCGACAGAGCCCGACAGAGCCCGACAGGCCCGACAGAGCCCGACAGAGCCCGACAGAGCCCGACAGGGCCCAGTAGAGCCCGACAGAGCCCGACAGGGCCCGACAGTGCCCGACAGAGCCCGACAGAGCCCGACAGAGCCCGACAGGGCCCAGTAGAGCCCGACAGAGCCCGACAGAGCCCGACAGAGCCCGACAGAGCCCGACAGGGCCCGACAGAGCCCGACAGAGCCCGACAGGACCCGACAGGGCCAGACAGAGCCCGACAGGGCCCGACAGAGCCCGACAGAGCCCGACAGAGCCCGACAGGGCCCGACAGAGCCCGACAGAGCCCGACAGGGCCCAGTAGAGCCCGACAGAGCCCGACAGAGCCCGACAGAGCCCAACAGAGCCCGACAGAGCCCAGTAGAGCCCGACAGAGCCCGACAGAGCCCGACAGAGCCCGACAGGGCCCGACAGGGCCCGACAGAGCCCAGTTTAGCCAGTAGAGCCCGACCAGAGCCCGACAGAGCCCGACAGAGCCCCGACAGGGCCAGTAGAGCCCGACAGAGCCGACAGAGCCCGACAGAGCCCGACAGGGCCCGACAGAGCCCGACAGAGCCCGACAGGGCCCGACAGGCCCGACAGGGCCCAGTAGAGCCCGACAGAGCCCGACAGAGCCCGACAGAACCCGTCAGAGCCCGACAGAGCCCGACAGAGCCCGACAGAGCCCGACAGGGCCCAGTAGAGCCCGACAGAGCCCGACAGAGCCCGACAGAGCCCGACAGGGCCCGACAGAGCCCGACAGAGCCCGGACAGAGCCCGACAGGGCCCGACAGAGCCCGACAGAGCCCGACAGGGCCCGACAGAGCCCGACAGAGCCCGACAGGGCCGAAAGGGCCCAGTAGAGCCCGACAGAGCCCGACAGAGCCCGACAGGGCCCGACAGGGCCCGACAGGGCCCGACAGAGCCCAGTAGAGCCCGACAGAGCCCGACAGAGCCCGACAGGGCCCGACAGGGCCCAGTAGAGCCCGACAGAGCCCGACAGAGCCCGACAGGGCCCGACAGAGCCCGACAGAGCCCGACAGGGCCCGACAGGGCCCGACAGGGCCCAGTAGAGCCCGACAGAGCCCGACAGAGCCCGACAGAACCCGTCAGAGCACGACAGAGCCCGACAGGGCCAGACAGAGCCCGACAGAGCCCGACAGGGCCCAGTAGAGCCCGACAGAGCCCGACAGAGCCCGACAGAGCCCGACAGGGCCCGACAGGGCCCAGTAGAGGCCCGACAGAGCCCGACAGGGCCCGACAGAGCCCGACAGGGCCCGACAGAGCCCGATATGGCCCGACAGAGCCCGACAGAGCCCGACAGAGCCCGACAGGGCCCGACAGGGCCCAGTAGAGACGACAGAGCCCGACAGAGCCCCGACAGAACCCGACAGGGCCCAGTAGAGCCCGACAGAGCCCGACAGAGCCCGACAGAGCCCGACAGGGCCCAGTAGAGCCGACAGAGCCCGACAGAGCCCGACAGGCCCGACAGAGCCCGACAGGGCCCGACAGAGCCCGACAGGGCCCAGTAGAGCCCGACAGAGCCCGACAGGGCCCGACAGAGCCCGACAGAGCCCGACAGGGCCCAGTAGAGCCCGACAGAGCCCGACAGAGCCCGACAGTGCCCGACAGAGCCCGACAGAGCCCGACAGGACCCGACAGGGCCCGACAGAGCCCGACAGAGCCCAGTAGAGCCCGACAGAGCCCGACAGAGCCCGACAGAGCCCGACAGAGCCCCGACAGGGCCCAGTAGAGCCCAGTAGAGCCCGACAGAGCCCAGTAGAGCCCGACAGAGCCCGACAGAGCCCGACAGAGCCCGACAGGGCCCGACAGGGCCCGACAGAGCCCGACAGAGCCCGACAGGGCCCGACAGAGCCTGACAGAGCCCGACAGGCCCAGTAGAGCCCGACAGAGCCTGACAGAGCCCGACAGAGCACGACAGGGCCCGACAGGGCCCGACAGAGCCCAGTAGAGCCCGACGGAGCCCGACAGAGCCCGACAGAGCCCGACAGAGCCCGACAGGGCCCAGTAGAGCCCAGTAGAGCCCGACAGAGCCCAGTAGAGCCCGACAGGCCCGACAGAGCTCGACAGAGCCCGACAGGGCCCGACAGAGCCCGACAGAGCCCGACAGAGCCGACAGGGCCGACAGAGCCCGACAGAGCCCGACAGGGCCCGACAGGCCCAGTAGAGCCCGACAGAGCCCGACAGAGCCCCTGACAGGGCCCGACAGGGCCCGACAGAGCCCGACAGAGCCCGACAGGGCCCGACAGAGCCCGACAGAGCCCAGTAGAGCCCAGTAGGGACCGACAGGGCCCGACAGGGCCCAGTAGAGCCGACAGAGCCCGACAGGGCCCGACAGAGCCCGACAGAGCCCGACAGAGCCCGACATGGCCCAGTAGAGCCCGACAGGGCCCGACAGGGCCCAGTAGAGCCCGACAGAGCCCCGACAGAGCCCGACAGAACCCGACAGAGCCCGACAGAGCCCGACAGAGCCCAGTAGAGCCGACAGAGCCCGACAGAGCCGACAGAGCCCGACAGGGCCCGACAGAGCCCGACAGAGCCCGACAGGGCCCAGTAGAGCCCGACAGAGCCCGACAGAGCCCGACAGGGCCCGACAGAGCCCGACAGAGCCCGACAGGGCCCGACAGGGCCCAGTAGAGCCCGACCAGAGCCCGACAGGGCCCGACAGAGCCCGACAGAGCCCGACAGAGCCCGACAGAGCCCGACAGGGCCCAGTAGAGACCGACAGAGCCCGAGAGAGCCCAACAGAGCCCGAGAGAGCCCGACAGGGCCCGACAGAGCCCGACAGAGCCCGACAGGGCCCGACAGGGCCCGACAGAGCCCGACAGGGCCCGACAGAGCCCCGACAGAGCCCGGACAGAGCCCGACAGGGCCCGACAGAGCCCGACAGAGCCCGACAGGGCCCAGTAGAGCCCGACAGAGACCGACAGGGCCCGACAGAGCCCGACAGAGCCCGACAGAGCCCGATATGGCCCGACAGAGCCCGACAGAGCCCGACAGAGCCCGATAGGGCCCGACAGGGCCCAGTAGAGACCGACAGAGTCCGACAGAGCCCGACAGAACCCGACAGGGCCCAGTAGAGCCCGACAGAGCCCGACAGAGCGCGACAGAGCCCGACAGGGCCCAGTAGAGCCCGACAGAGTCCGACAGAGCCCGACAGAGCCCGACAGGGCCCGACAGAGCCCGACAGAGCCCGACAGGGCCCAGTAGAGCCCGACAGAGCCCGACAGAGCCCGACAGGGCCCGACAGGGCCCAGTAGTGCCTGACACAGCCCGACAGGGCCCGACAGAGCCCGACAGAGCCCGACAGAGCCCGATATGGCCCGACAGAGCCCGACAGAGCCCGACAGAGCCCGACAGGGCCCGACATGGCCCAGTAGAGACCGACAGAGTCCGACAGAGCCCGACAGAACCCGACAGGGCCCAGTAGAGCCCGACAGAGCCCGACAGAGCCCGACAGAGCCCGACAGGGCCCAGTAGAGCCCGACAGAGCCCGACAGAGCCCGACAGAGCCCGACAGGCCCGACAGAGCCCGACAGAGCCCGACAGAGCCCGACAGGGCCCAGTAGAGCCCGACAGAGCCCGACAGGGCCCGACAGTGCCCGACAGAGCCCGACAGAGCCCGACAGAGCCCGCACAGGGCCCAGTAGAGCCCGACAGAGCCCGACAGAGCCCGACAGAGCCCGACAGAGCCAGTAGAGCCCGACAGAGCCCGACAGGACCCGACAGAGCCCGACAGGGCCCGACAGGGCCCGACAGAGCCCGACAGAGCCCGACAGGGCCCAGTAGAGCCCGACAGAGCCCGACAGAGCCCGACAGAGCCCGACAGGCCCGACAGGGCCCAGTAGAGCCCGAGAGAGCCCGACAGGGCCGACAGAGCCCGACAGAGCCCGACAGAGCCCGATATGGCCCGACAGAGCCCGACAGAGCCCGACAGAGCCCGACAGGGCCCGACAGGGCCCAGTAGAGACCGACAGAGCCCGACAGAGCCCGACAGAACCCGACAGGGCCCAGTAGAGCCCGACAGAGCCCCGATATGGCCCGACAGGGCCCAGTAGAGCCCGACAGAGCCCGACAGAGCCCGACAGAACCCGTCAGAGCCCGACAGAGCCCGACAGAGCCCGACAGAGCCCGACAGAGCCCGACAGGGCCCAGTAGAGCCCGACAGAGCCCGACAGAGCCGACAGGGCCCGACAGGGCCCAGTAGTGCCTGACAGAGCCCGACAGGGCCCGACAGAGCCCGACAGAGCCCGACAGAGCCCGATATGGCCCGACAGAGCCCGACAGAGCCCGACAGAGGCCCGACAGGGCCCGACAGGGCCCAGTAGAGACCGACAGAGTCCGACAGAGCCCGACAGAACCCGACAGGGCCCAGTAGAGCCGACAGAGCCCGACAGAGCCCGACAGAGCCGACAGGGCCCAGTAGAGCCCGACAGAGCCCGACAGAGCCCGACAGAGCCCGACAGGCCCGACAGAGCCCGACAGAGCCCGACAGAGCCCCGACAGGGCCCAGTAGAGCCCGACAGAGCCCGACAGGGCCCGACAGTGCCCGACAGAGCCCGACAGAGCCCGACAGAGCCCGACAGGGCCCAGTAGAGCCCGACAGAGCCCGACAGAGCCCGACAGAGCCCAGTAGAGCCCGACAGAGCCCGACAGGACCCGACAGAGCCGACAGGGCCCGACAGGGCCCGACAGAGCCCGACAGAGCCCGACAGGCCCAGTAGAGCCCGACAGAGCCCGACAGAGCCCGACAGAGCCCGACAGGGCCCGACAGGGCCCAGTAGAGCCCGAGAGAGCCCGACAGGGCCCGACAGAGCCGACAGAGCCCGACAGAGCCCGATATGGCCCGACAGAGCCCGAACAGAGCCCGACAGAGCCCGACAGGGCCCGACAGGCCCAGTAGAGACCGACAGAGCCCGACAGAGCCCGACAGAACCCGACAGGGCCCAGTAGAGCCCGACAGAGCCCGATATGGCCCGACAGGGCCCAGTAGAGCCCGACAGAGCCCGACAGAGCCCGACAGAACCCGTCAGAGCCCGACAGGAGCCGACAGAGCCCGACAGAGCCCGACAGGGCCCGACAGAGCCCGACAGAGCCCGACAGGACCCGACAGGGCCCGACAGAGCCCGACAGGGCCCGACAGAGCCCGACAGAGCCCGACAGAGCCCGACAGGGCCCAGTAGAGCCCGACAGAGCCCGACAGAGCCCGACAGAGCCCAACAGAGCCCGACAGAGCCCAGTAGAGCCCGACAGAGCACGACAGAGCCCGACAGAGCCCGACAGGGCCCGACAGGGCCCGACAGAGCCCCAGTTTAGCCCAGTAGAGCCCGACAGAGCCCGACAGAGCCCGACAGAGCCGACAGAGCCCGGACAGGCCCGACAGGGCCCAGTAGAGCCCGACAGAGCCCGACAGAGCCCGACAGAGCCCGACAGGGCCCGACAGAGCCCGACAGAGCCCGACAGGGCCCGACAGGGCCCAGTAGAGCCCGACAGAGCCCGACAGAGCCCGACAGAACCCGTCAGAGCCCGACAGAGCCCGACAGAGCCCGACAGGGCCCAGTAGAGCCCGACAGAGCCCGACAGAGCCGACAGAGACCGACAGGGCCCGACAGAGCCCGACAGAGCCCGACAGAGCCCGACAGGGCCCCACAGGGCCCAGTAGAGCCCGACAGAGCCCGACAGGGCCCGACAGAGCCCGACAGAGCCCGACAGAGTCCGATATGGCCTGACAGAGCCCGACAGAGCCCGACAGAGCCCGACAGGGCCCGACAGGGCCCAGTAGAGCCCGACAGAGCCCGACAGAGCCCGACAGAACCCGACAGAGCCCGACAGGGCCCGACAGAGCCCGACAGAGCCCGACAGGGCCCGACAGAGCCCGACAGAGCCCGACAGGGCCCGACAGGGCCCAGTAGAGCCCGACAGAGCCCGACAGAGCCCGACAGGGCCCGACAGGGCCCGACAGGGCCCGACAGAGCCCGACAGGGCCCGACAGGGCCCGACAGAGCCCAGTAGAGCCCGACAGAGCCCGACAGAGCCCGACAGGGCCCGACAGGGCCCAGTAGAGCCCGACAGAGCCCGACAGAGCCCGACAGGCCCGACAGAGCCCGACAGAGCCCGACAGGGCCCGACAGGGCCCAGTAGAGCCCGACAGAGCCCGACAGAGCCCGACAGAACCCGTCAGAGCCCGACAGAGCCCGACAGGGCCCGACAGAGCCCGACAGAGCCCGACAGGGCCCAGTAGAGCCCGACAGAGCCCGACAGAGCCTGACAGAGCCCGACAGGGCCCGACAGGGCCCAGTAGAGCCTGACAGAGCCCGACAGGGCCCGACAGAGCCCGACAGAGCCCGACAGGGCCAGACAGAGCCCCGACAGAGCCCGACAGAGCCCGATATGGCCCGACAGAGCCCGACAGAGCCCGACAGAGCCCCGACAGGGCCCGACAGGGCCCAGTAGAGACCGACAGAGTCCGACAGAGCCCGACAGAACCGACAGGGCCCAGTAGAGCCCGACAGAGCCCGACAGAGCCCGACAGAGCCCGACAGGGCCCAGTAGAGCCCGGACAGAGCCCGACAGAGCCCGACAGAGCCCGACAGGCCCGACAGAGCCCGACAGAGCCCGACAGAGCCCGACAGGGCCCAGTAGAGCCCGACAGAGCCCGACAGGGCCCGACAGTGCCCGACAGAGCCCGACAGAGCCCGACAGAGCCCGACAGGGCCCAGTAGAGCCCGACAGAGCCCGACAGAGCCCGACAGAGCCCGACAGAGCCGACAGGGCCCGACAGAGCCCGACAGAGCCCGACAGGACCCGACAGGGCCAGACAGAGCCCGACAGGGCCCGACAGAGCCCGACAGAGCCCGACAGAGCCCGAAGGGCCCGACAGAGCCCGACAGAGCCCGACAGGGCCCAGTAGAGCCCGACAGAGCCCGACAGAGCCCGACAGAGCCCAACAGAGCCCGACAGAGCCCAGTAGAGCCCGACAGAGCCCGACAGAGCCCGACAGAGCCCGACAGGGCCCGACAGGGCCCGACAGAGCCCAGTTTAGCCCAGTAGAGCCCGACAGAGCCCGACAGAGCCCGACAGAGCCGACAGGGCCCAGTAGAGCCCGACAGAGCCCGACAGAGCCCGACAGAGCCCGACAGGCCCGACAGAGCCCGACAGAGCCCGACAGGGCCCGACAGGGCCCGACAGGGCCGCCAGTAGAGCCCGACAGAGCCGACAGAGCCCGACAGAACCCGTCAGAGCCCGACAGAGCCCGACAGAGCCCGACAGAGCCGACAGGGCCCAGTAGAGCCCGACAGAGCCCGACAGAGCCCGACAGAGCCCGACAGGGCCCGACAGAGCCCGACAGAGCCCGACAGGGCCCGACAGAGCCCGACAGAGCCCGACAGGGCCCGACAGAGCCCGACAGAGCCCGACAGGGCCCGAAAGGGCCCAGTAGAGCCCGACAGAGCCCGACAGAGCCCGACAGGGCCCGACAGGGCCCGACAGGCCCGACAGAGCCCAGTATAGCCGACAGAGCCCGACAGAGCCCGGACAGGGCCCGACAGGGCCCAGTAGAGCCCGACAGAGCCCGACAGAGCCCGACAGGGCCCGACAGAGCCGACAGAGCCCGACAGGGCCCGACAGGGCCCGACAGGGCCCCAGTAGAGCCCGACAGAGCCCGACAGAGCCCGACAGAACCCGTCAGAGCACGACAGAGCCCGACAGGGCCCGACAGAGCCCGACAGAGCCCGACAGGGCCCAGTAGAGCCCGACAGAGCCCGACAGAGCCCGACAGAGCCCGACAGGGCCCGACAGGGCCCAGTAGAGCCCGACAGAGCCCGACAGGGCCCGACAGAGCCCGACAGGGCCCGACAGAGCCCGATATGCCCGACAAGAGCCCGACAGAGCCCGACAGAGCCCGACAGGGCCCGACAGGGCCCAGTAGAGACCGACAGAGCCCGACAGAGCCCGACAGAACCCGACAGGGCCCAGTAGAGCCCGACAGAGCCCGACAGAGCCCGACAGAGCCCGACAGGGCCCAGTAGAGCCCGACAGAGCCCGACAGAGCCCGACAGGCCCGACAGAGCCCGACAGGGCCCGACAGAGCCCGACAGGGCCCAGTAGAGCCCGACAGAGCCCGACAGGGCCCGACAGAGCCCGACAGAGCCCGACAGGGCCCAGTAGAGCCCGACAGAGCCCGACAGAGCCCGACAGTGCCCGACAGAGCCCGACAGAGCCCGACAGGACCCGACAGGCCCGACAGAGCCCGACAGAGCCCAGTAGAGCCCGACAGAGCCCGACAGAGCCGACAGAGCCCGACAGAGCCCGACAGGGCCCAGTAGAGCCCAGTAGAGCCCGACAGAGCCCAGTAGAGCCCGACAGAGCCCGACAGAGCCCGACAGAGCCCGACAGGGCCCGACAGGGCCCGACAGAGCCCGACAGAGCCCGACAGGGCCCGACAGAGCCTGACAGAGCCCGACAGGGGCCCAGTAGAGCCGACAGAGCCTGACAGAGCCCGACAGAGCACGACAGGCCCGACAGGCCCGACAGAGCCCAGTAGAGGCCCGACGGAGCGACGCCGAAGAGCCCACAGAGCCGACAGAGCCGACAGGGCCCAGTAGAGCCCAGTAGAGCCCGACAGAGCCCAGTAGAGCCCGACAGGGCCCGACAGAGCTCGACAGAGCCCGACAGGGCCCGACAGAGCCCGACAGAGCCCGACAGAGCCGACAGGGCCCGACAGAGCCCGACAGAGCCCGACAGGGCCCGACAGGGCCCAGTAGAGCCCGACAGAGCCCGACAGAGCCCGACAGGGCCCGACAGGGCCCGACAGAGCCCGACAGAGCCCGACAGGGCCCGACAGAGCCCGACAGAGCCCAGTAGAGCCCAGTAGGGACCGACAGGGCCCGACAGGGCCCAGTAGAGCCCGACAGAGCCCGACAGGGCCCGACAGAGCCCGACAGAGCCCGACAGAGCCCGACATGGCCCAGTAGAGCCCGACAGGGCCCGACAGGGCCCAGTAGAGCCCGACAGAGCCCGACAGAGCCCGACAGAACCCGACAGAGCCCGACAGAACCCGACAGAGCCCAGTAGAGCCCGACAGAGCCCGACAGAGCCCGACAGAGCCCGACAGGGCCCGACAGAGCCCGACAGAGCCCGACAGGGCCCAGTAGAGCCCGACAGAGGCCCGACAGAGCCCGACAGGGCCCCGAACAGAGCCCGACAGAGCCCGACAGGGCCCGACAGGGCCAGTAGAGCCCGACAGAGCCGACAGGGCCCGACAGAGCCCGACAGAGCCCGACAGAGCCCGACAGAGCCCGACAGGGCCCAGTAGAGACCGACAGAGCCCGAGAGAGCCAACAGAGCCCGAGAGGAGCCCCGACAGGGCCCGACAGAGCCCGACAGAGCCCGACAGGGCCCGACAGGGCCCGACAGAGCCCGACAGGGCCCGACAGAGCCCGACAGAGCCCGACAGAGCCCGACAGGGCCCGACAGAGCCCGACAGAGCCCGACAGGGCCCAGTAGAGCCCGACAGAGACCGACAGGGCCCGACAGAGCCCGACAGAGCCCGACAGAGCCCGATATGGCCCGACAGAGCCCGACAGAGCCCGACAGAGCCCGATAGGGCCCGACAGGGCCCAGTAGAGACCGACAGAGTCCGACAGAGCCCGACAGAACCCGACAGGGCCCAGTAGAGCCCGACAGAGCCCGACAGAGCCGCGACAGAGCCCGACAGGGCCCAGTAGAGCCCCGACAGAGTCCGACAGAGCCCGACA